>NC_053027.1:233284559-233449070 GCF_003073215.2 Triticum urartu | reverse complement strand
CAAGCTTGAGCATTGTATTGCAACATCTTCAACTCATTCGCGGTAGCTTCACAGTTTGGTTCTTTCCCATCAAAGAAGTCACCTTGCAAACCAACACACACAATAGCCCAAACGGCGAGGTTATGTCCAAGAATATGCATTTTCATTTTATGCTTCCAACTAGCAAAATTAGTACCATCAAAGTAAGAACCTCTACGGTGATAATTTCCCTCGCTAGACGCCATACTCTCCTAGGTTGTGAAACCAAGGCTATGACCACCAAAAGCTATGGAGATCAAAGCAAATGGAGACCAAAGCTCTGATACCACTTGTAGGATCGAAAGTATGTCTAGAGGGGGGTGATTAGACTACTTGACCAAATAAAAGCTTATCCTTTTCCCAATTTTAGTTCTTGGCAGATTTTAGCTATTGTAGGACAAGTCAAGCAATCATCACACAATTCAAGCAAGCATGCAAAGAGTATATTGGCAGCAGAAAGTAAAGCATGCAACTTGCAAGAATGTAAAGGGAAGGGTTTGGAGAATTCAAACACAATTGGAGACACGGATGTTTTTCCCGTGGTTCGGATACGTGGTGCTATCCTACATCCACGTTCATGGAGACTTCAACCCACGAAGGGTAACGGTCGCGCGAGTCCACGGAGGGCTCCACCCATGAAGGGTCCACGAAGTAGCAACCTTGTCTATCCCACCATGGCCATCGCCCACGAAGGACTTGCCTCACTAGTGGTAGATCTTCACGAAGTAGGCGATCTCCTTGCCCTTACAAACTCCTTGGTTCAACTCCACAATCTTGTCGGAGGCTCCCAAGTGACACCTAGCCAATCTAGGAGACACCACTCTCCAAGAAGTAACAAATGGTGTGTTGATGATGAACTCCTTGCTCTTGTGCTTCAAATGATAGTCTCCCCAACACTCAACTCTCTCTCGTAGGATTTGGATTTTATGGAAAGAAGATTTGAGTGGAAAGCAACTTGGGGAAGGCTAGAGATCAAGATTCATATGGTAGGAATGGAATATCTTGGTCTCAACACATGAGTAGGTGGTTCTCTCTCAGAACATATGAGTTGGAATTGTGTATGTGTTCTGATGGCTCTCTCCATGAATGAAGAGGAGGTGGAGGGGTATATATAGCCTCCACACAAAATCCAACCATTACACATAGTTTTCCAATCTCGGTGGGACCGAATCAACAAACTCGGTCGGACCGAAAAGGTAAACCTAGTGACCGTTAGAGATTTTCGGTGGGACTGACATGCAACTCGGTAGGACCGATATGGTTAGGGTTTGGGCATAACTAATCTCGGTGAGACCGATTACACAAACTCGGTGAGACCGAGTTTGGTAATAAGCTAACCAGAGAGTTGGTCAGGTCAACTCGGTGGGACCGATTTGCTCTTTCGGTGAGACCTAAAAGTTACAAAAAGGAAACGGAGAGTTTACACTGCAATCTCGGTGGGACCGATTCGCTCTTTCGGTGAGACCGAAAAGTTACGAAAGGGAAACAGAGAGTTTGCAATCCCATCTCAACGAGACCGAGATCCCTATCGGTAGAACCGAATTGCTAGGGTTTGGCAGTGGCTTATGACAAGTGAAACTCGGTGGCGCCGGATAGAAAGAATCGGTAGGACCGAGTTTGGCTTAGGGTTTAGGTCATATGTGGATATGGAAAAGTAGTTGAGGGTTTTGGAGCATATCACTAAGCACATGAAGCAAGAGGCTCATTAAGCAACACCTCATCCCTCCTTGATAGTATTGGCTTTTCCTAAAGACTCAATGTGATCTTGGATCACTAAAATATAAAATGAAGAGTCTTGAGCTTTTGAGCTTGAGCCAATCCTTTGTCCTTAGCATTTTGAGGGTTCCACTTTCACATCCATGCCATGCCAATCATTGAGCTTTCCTGAAATAGTCATCTTGGAATAGCATTAGCTCAATGAGCTATATGTTGTTATGAATTACCAAAACCACCTAGGGATAGTTGCACTTTCAACCCCGTGGACGTCAAGTTCCGTCTCGTGACCCCGAACCTCTACGAAAACGTTGTACGACTACTTCCGTGGCCGAAGACCCGTGTACAACTACTGTCGCCGTGTATGACTACCTCCACGAGAACGGCTACTTCCTCTACTTTGCACCGAACGAGAACCGTCCCTTTTGCATGCTTCGAAGGTATAACCCCGAGACGACCGTCCGAGAACGCTTGCATGTGATGTATGAGATGCTCGTGCTTGCTCCGTGCTCGAATTGTCGATGCACGTCGCCCCTCTTTTGCCTTGCCACCCACATGTGGGAACTCGGTATCCGAGATCACCCCACCATCCCTGCATGTCACGTTCCGCACACTTCCCCTTTGCATCGGTATCTCAATCGAGTACCGGAACCGGAACGCCGCCGTGGCACCGTTTTCGTTATCGTTGCCGTGGCACCCCTTTTCCTTCCACCACGGTGACAAATGCCTTATAATGCTCTTGTCAACTTTTAATAAAAATCGCATAAACTTGTTCATGTCATCCGCATCATGATAACAACAATTAAAATGTTTAAATTGTTGTTGCAATAAATTATTAATGCATATGGGGATTTACCGGATTTGTTGTTTGTTATATCCGGCCCCATTTAAATTGCTTAGACTGTGTATTTTACTCATGGTTCACCTCTTGACATGCTTAACAACATTTAATATTGTTGGGTACATAACCGAGAGAGAAATAAATAAGTCATGTGGTGTTTCGTCAATATGCAACTCGTTGCATATTGATCTCCACTTAATTTGTAGTTTTGTTTGTGCACTTTGCCATGCCATGCATATTTAAACCGGACATGCATCATACTTGTTTGTGCATCATGCCATGTCTATGTGGTGGTTGTTTACTATGTTGTGTGCTTCTTTCCGGTGTTGCTTCTTCGGGTTGGTTCCAATAATGTCGCATTTGTGAGGACCCGTTCGACTGCGTCTGTTTGTCTTCTTCATGGACTCGTTCTTCTTCCTTGCGGGATCTCAGGCAAGATGATAATACCCTCGAAATCACTTCTATCTTTGCTTGATAGTTGCTCGCTCTTTTGCTATGCCTATGCTGCGATACCTACCACTTGCTTATCATGCCTCCTATATTGTTGAACCAAGCCTCTAACCCACCTTGTCCTAGCAAACCATTGTTTGTCTATGTTACCGCTTTGCTCAGGCCCTCTTATAGTGTTGTTAGTTGCAGGTGAAGATTGGAGCTTGTTCCATGTTTGGGACATGGATGTTATTGTTGGGATATCACAATATATCTTATTTAATTAATGCATCTATATACTTGGTAAAGGGTGGAAGGCTCGGCCTTATGCCTGGTGTTTTGTTCCACTCTTGCCGCCCTAGTTTCCATCATATCGGTGTTATGTTCCCGGATTTTGCGTTCCTTACGCGGTTGGGTAATAATGGGAACCCCTTGACAGTTCGCCTTGAATAAAACTCCTCCAGCAATGCCCAACCTTGGTTTTACCATTTGCACTAACAACCTACCACCTTCCCTTGGGTTCTGCAGACTCAAGGGTCATCTTTATTCTAACCCCCCCCCCCCCCCCCCCCCCCCCCCCCCCCCCCCCCCCCCGGGGCCAGTGCTCCTCTAAGTGTTGGTCCGACCGAGCAGACTGCGGGGCCACCTCGAGGCAACTTGAGGGTTGGTTTTACTCGTAGGATGTCTCATCTGAGTGTGCCCTGAGAACGAGATATGTGCAGATCCTATCGGGATTTGTCGGCACATTCGGGCGGTGTTGCTGGATTTGTTTTAACCTGTCGAAGTGTCTTGTAGAACCGGGATACCGAGTCTGATCGGAACGTCTCAGGAGGAGGTCTATTCCTTCGTTGACTGTGAGAGCTTGTGATGGGCTAAGTTGGGACACCCCTGCAGGGATTTGAACTTTTGAAATCCGTGCCCGCGGTTATGGGCAGATGGGAATTTGTTAATGTCCGGTTGTAGAAAACCTGAAGTTGACCTTAATTAAAATACATCAACCGCGTGTGTTTCCGTGATGGTCTCTTTCCGGCGGAGTCCGGGAAGTGAACACGGTGTTGGAGTTATGCTTGACGTAGGTTGTTCTAGGATCACTTCTTGATCATAGTTTTATCGACCGTGCTTTGCCTTCTCTTCTCGCTCTCATTTGCGTATGTTAGCCACCATATATGCTAGTCGCTTGCTGCAGCTCCACCTCATACCTTTTACCTTACCCATAAGCTTAAATAGTCTTGATTGCGAGGGTGTGAGATTGCTGAGTCCCCGTGACTCACAGATTCTTCCAAACCAGTTTGCAGGTGCCGTCGAACCGTGCAGATGATGCAACCAAGCTCAAGGAGGAGCTCGATGAAGATCTTGTCCTTTGTGTTGTTTCGTTCTAGTTGATCAGTAGTGGAGCCCAGTTGGGGTCGATCGGGGACCTTGTCGCATTTGGGGGTTCTTCTTTTATTTTGGTTCCGTAGTCAGACCTTGATTGTATTTGGATGTTGTAATGCTTTATTCATGTATTTTGTGAAGTGGCGATTGTAAGCCAACTATGTATCTCTTTCCCTTATGTATTACATGGGTTGTGTGAAGATTACCTCACTTGCGACATTGCTTTCAATGCGGTTATGCCTCTAAGTCGTGCTTCGACACGTGGGAGATATAGCCGCATCGAGGGTGTTACAAAACCCAAATGTCGGAGAAGAAATACAAGGCTATAAGCAATCATGCATATAGGAGATCAAATAAACTCAAATACTTTCATGGATATAAAAAGATAGATCTGATCATAAACTCAAAGTTCATCTGATCCCAACAAACACACCGCAAAAAGAGTTATATCATATGGATCTCCAAGAGACCATTGTATTGAGAATCAAACGAGAGAGAGGAAGCCATATAGCTACTAACTACGGACCCGAAGGTCTACAAAGAACTACTCATGCATCATCGGAGAGGCACCAATGGAGGTGGTAAACCCCATTTGTGATGGTTTCTAGATTGGATCTGGTGGTTCTGGACTCTGTGGTGGCTGAATTGATTTTCATCGCCTCCCCTAGGTTTTTTGGAATATTGGGGTATTTATAGAGCAAAGAGGCGGTCCGGGGGCACCCGAGGTGGGCACAACCCACCAGGGCGCGCCTGGGCCTCCTAGCACGCCCTGGTGGGTTGTGCTCTCCTCAGAGCACCCCCCCCCCCCAGGTGAAGCCTTGGCCTAGGTGTCTTCTGGTCCATAAGAAATCTCTGTAAAGTTTCGTGGCATTTGGACTTTGTTTGGTATTGATTTTCTACGATGTAAAAATCATGCAAAAAACAGCAACTGGCTCTTGGCTCTATGTCAATAGGTTCGTACCAAAATGATATAAAATGACTATAAAATGATTATAAAACATCCAAGATTGATAATATAACAGCATGGAACAATCAAAATTATAGACACATTGGAGACGTATCAAGTGCCAGATGCAAAGTCTCTTGGTTGATGTAAATCGCATTCGCAACTTGCCCACCAAGAAATCATTCGTCGCGCATGAAGCATGTCGGTGGTCCTGGAAGAGCCTCACACTTCTCTGCCCTGAATATGATCTTCGCGAAGATGGCTTCACAGAGAAATTCAAGTTTGACTCCAAGCCTCCACAATCTGTAAGTTGGCGCCGAACCCCTTCAATTGAAGATTCTGAACATTCATCTTCGGCTGCAACTGTTGTTGCGAGAGTTGTCGATGAAGAAGATGACGCCACTTCTCCAACTATGGCTTCGCTGCATCACGATTCTGCACCAGGCCCGTCTGCACCACCCAACTCCACCGTCGACCCTGCTCCAACATCTTCTCCAATAAAGAACGAGTAGATCATCTATGTCTTCAAACCTTTTTGGTCCTTACTGACAAAGGGGGAGAAGAATATGAGGTTGATAGTCTTCAAGCGGGTCCATATGGGGTGGTCGCTTTATTTTTGCTAAGTTCTTATAGCTCTCGTTTTGAAACTATTTGGCTCTTGAGTTGTAACACTTAAACTTGATGGTCGACTGCTACCTTTGTTACTACTTTGTGATGCGATGATAAATTTTGCATGAAGTCATTCTGCAAACGCCCATTTCTCATTATGCATTTCATTATCTTCGCTATTCTTATATATGCATGATGAATTGTCTTCGTGAGTTGAAGAGGATCTCCACAAAGTAAAACCTGCCATGTGCATTTGCATTCAAAAGCAAACTACTTATATGCACATCTTCAGGGGGCCTTTTGCAACTTATGAAGACAATGTCTTTGATCTTTAACTTTCACATACCTTTATCCCCGTTGGAAACTTCCACCAGTTTGTCATCAATCACCAAAAAGGGGGAGATTGTAAGTGCATCTAGTGCCACCCCTAGTTGGTTTTGGAGTATTGACGACAAACTTGGTTGGGGGACTAATGTGTTTGTGAGAATTGCAGGATAACACAAGTTGTAGTCCCTTATTGATTCGGTTTACCTACCAGAAATGACCCCTAAAAATGTGTGACAACATACGTAATTCCCTTTGTCATCGGTATGTTACTTGCCCGAGATTCGATCGTCGGTATCCTTATACCTAGTTCAATCTCATTACCGGCAAGTCTCTTTACTCGTTCCATAATGCATCATCCCGAAACTAAGTCACATTGCTTGCAAGGCTTATCATGATGTGCATTACCGAGAGGGCCCAGAGATACCTCTCCGATACTGGGAGTGACAAATCCTAATCTCGATCTATGCCAACCCAAGAAACACCTTCGGAGACACCTGTAGATCATATTTATAATCACCCAGTTACGTTGTGACGTTTGATAGCACACAAGGTGTTCCTCCGGTATTCGGGAGTTGCATAATCTCATAGTCAAACGAATATGTATAAGTCATGAAGAAAGAAATAGCAATAAAACTTAACTATCATTATGCTAAGCTAACGGTTGGGTCATGTCCATCACATCATTCTCCCAATGATGTGATCACGTTCATCAAATGACAACACATGTCTATGGTCAAGAAACTTAACCATCTTTGATTAATGAGCTAGTCAAGTAGAGGCATACTAGGGACACTTTGTTTTGTCTATGTATTCACACATGTATCAAGTTTTTGGTTAATACAATTCTAGCATGAATAATAAACATTTATAATATATAAGGAAATATAAATAACAACTTTATTATTGCCTCTAGGGCATATTTCCTTCAGTCTCCCACTTGCACTAGAGTTAATAATCTAGATTACATTGTAATGATTCTAACACCCATGGAGTCTTGGTGTTGATCAAGTTTTGCTCGTGGAAGAGGCTTAGTCAACGGGTGTGCAACATTCAGATCCGTGTGTATTTTGCAAATCTCTATGTCTCCCTCCTTGACTTGATCGCGGATGGAGTTGAAGCGTCTCTTGATGTGTTTGGTTCTCTTGTGAAATCTGGATTCCTTCGCTAAGGCAATTGCTCCAGTATTGTCACAAAAGATTTTCATTGGACCCGATGCACTAGGTATTACACCTAGATCGAATATGAACTCCTTCATCCAGAATCCTTCATTTGCTGCTTCTGAAGCAGCTATGTACTCCGCTTCACACGTAGATCCCGCCACGACCCTCTTCTTGGAACTGCACCAACTGACAGCTCCACCATTCAATATAAATATGTATCCGGTTTGCGACTTAGAGTCATCTGGATCAATGTCAAAGCTAGCATCGACGTAACCATTTACGACAAGCTCTTTGTCACCTCCACAAATGAGAAACATATCCTTAGTCATTTTCAAGTATTTCAGGATGTTATTGACCGCTGTCTAATGATCCACTCCTGGATTACTTTTGTACCTCCCTGCTAAACTAATAGCAAGGCACACATTAGGTCGGGTACACATCATTGCATACATGATAGAACCTATGGCTGAAGCATAGGGAATGACTTTCATTTTCTCTCTATCTTCTGGAGTGGTCGGGCATTGAGTCTGACTCAATTTCACACCTTGTAACACATGCAAGAACCCTTTCTTTGACTGATCCATTTTGAACTTCTTCAAAACTTTATCAAGGTATGTGCTTTGTGAAAGTCCAATTAAGCGTCTTGATCTATCTCTATAGATCTTGATGCCCAATATATAAGCAGTTTCACCAAGGTATTTCATTGAAAAATTCTTATTCAAGTATCCTTTTATGCTATCCAGAAATTATGTGTTATTTCCAATCAATAATATGTCATCCACATATAATATTAGAAATGCTACAGAGCTCCCACTCACTTTCTTGTAAATACAGGCTTCTTCAAAAGTCTGTATAAAACCATATTCTTTGATCACACTATCAAAGCGTATATTCCAACTCCGAGAGGCTTGCACCAGTCCATAAATGGATCGCTGGAGCTTGCACACTTTGTTAGCACCTTTAGGATCGACAAAACCTTCTGGTTGTATCATATACAACTCTTTTTTAAGAAATCCATTAAGGAATGCAGTTTTGACGTCCATTTGCCAAATTTCATAACAATCATAAAACGTGACAGTTGCTAACATGATTCAGACAGACTTAAGCATCGCTACGGGTGAGAAGGTCCCATCGTAGTCAACTCCTTGAACTTGTCAAAAACCTTTTGCAGCAAGTCGAGCTTTGTAGACAGTACCATTACCATCAGTGCCAGTCTTCTTCTTGAAGATCTATTTATTTTCTGTGGCTTGCCGATCATCAGGCAAGTCAACCAAAGTCCATACTTTGTTCTCATACATGGATCCCATCTCAGATTTCATGGCCTCAAGCCGTTTCGCGGAATCTGGGCTCATCATCGCTTCCTCATAGTTTGTAGGTTCGTCATGGTCTAGTAACATGACTTCCAGAACAGGATTACCGTACCACTCTGGTGCGGAACGTACTCTGGTTGACCTACAAGGTTCTGTAGTAACTTGATCTGAAGTTTCTTGATCATCATCATTAGCTTCCTCACTAATTGGTGTAGGCATCACTGGAACTGATTTCTGTGATGAACTATTTTCCAATTCAAGAGAAGGTACAACTACCTCATCAAGTTCTACTTTCCTCCCACTCACTTCTTTCGAGAGAAACTCCTTCTCTATAAAGGATCCATTCTTAGCAACAAATATCTTGCCTTCGGATCTGTGATAGAAGGTGCACCCAGCAGTTTCTTTTAGGTATCCTATGAAGACACATTTATCCAATTTGGGTTCGAGCTTATCAGGCTGAAGCTTTTTCACATAAGCATCACAACCCCAAACTTCAAGAAATGACAGCTTAGGTTTCTTGCTAAACCACAGTTCATATGGTGTCGTCTCAATGGATTTAAATGGCGCCCTATTTAACATGAATGCAGCCGTCTCTAAAGCATAACCCCAAACCGATAGTAGTAAATCGGTAAGAGACATCATAGATCGTGCCATATATTATAAAGTACGGTTATGATGTTCGGACACACCATTACGTTGTGGTGTTCCAGGTGGCGTGAGTTGCAAAACTATTCCACATTGTTTCAAATGAAGAACAAACTCGTAACTCAAATATTCGCCTCCGCGGTCTGATCGTAGAAACTTTATTTTCTTGTTACAATGATTTTCCACTTCACTCTGAAATTCTTTGAACTTTTCAAATGTTTAAGACTTATGTTTCATTAAGTAGATATACCCATATTTGCTCAAATCATCCGTGAAGGTCAGAAAATAACGATACCCGCGCGAGCCTCAACACTCATCGAACCGCATACATCAGTATGTATTATTTCCAATAAGTCAGTAGCTCGCTCCATTGTTCCAGAGAACGGAGTCTTAGTCATCTTGCCCATGCGGCATGGTTCGCAAGAATCAGGTGATTCATAATCAAGTGATTCCAAAAGCCCATCAGCATGGAGTTTCTTCATGCGCTTTACACCAATATGATCTAAACGGCAGTGCCACAAATAAGTTGCACTAATATTATTAACTTTGCATCTTTTGGCTTCAATATTATGAATATGTGTATCACTACGATCGAGATTCAACAAAAATGGACCACTCATCAAGGGTGCATGACCGCAAAAGATATTATTCATATAAATAGAACAAGCATTATTCTCTGATTTAAATGAATAACTGTCTCGCATCAAACAAGATCCAGATATAATGTTCATGCTCAACACTGGCACCAAATAACAATTAGTCAGGTCTAAAACTAATCTCGAAGGTGGATGTAGAGGTAGCGTGCCGACGGCGATCACATCGAACCTGGAACCATTTTTGACGTGCATCGTCACCTCGTCCTTAGCCAATCTTCATTTAATCTGTAACCCCTATTTCGAGTTGCAAATATGAGCAACAGAACCAGTATCAAATTCCCAGGCGCTACTACGAGCATTAGTAAGGTACACATCAATAATGTGTATATCAAATATACCTTTCACTTTGCCATCCTTCTTATCCGCCAAATACTTGGGGCAGTTCCGCTTCTAGTGACCAGTCCCTTTGAAGTAGAAGCACTCAATTTTAGGCTTAGGTCCAGACTTGGGCTTCTTCCCGGGAGTAGCAACTTACTTGCTATTCTTCTTGAAGTTCCCCTTCTTACCTTTTCCCTTTTTCTTGAAACTAGTGGTCTTGTTAACCATCAACACTTGATGCTCCTTCTTGATTTCTACCTCCGCAGCCTTAAGCATAGCAAAGAGCTCGGGAATTGTCTTTCCCATCCCTTGCAAATTATAGTTCATCACGAAGCCTTTATAGCTTGGTGGCAGTGATTGAAGAACTCTGTCAATGACACTATCATCCGGAAGATTAACTCCCAGCTGAGTCAAGTGGTTATGGTACCTAGACATTCTGAGTATGTCTTCACTGACAGAATTGTTCTCCTCCATCTTGCAGCTATAGAACTTGTTGGAGACTTCATATCTCTCAACTCGGGCGTTTGCTTGAAATATTAACTTTAACTCCTGGAACATCTCATATGCTCCATGACGTTCAAAACGTCTTTGAAGTCCCAATTCTAAGCCGTAAAGCATGGCACACTTAACTATCGAGTAGTCATCAGATTTAGCTTGCCAGAGTGTTGCCCCTGCAGGAGGCCTTGCACCCAGTGGTGCTTCAAGAACGTAATTCTTTTGTGCAGCAATGAGGATAATCCTCAAGTTACGGACCCAGTCCGTGTAGTTGCTACCATCATCTTTCAACTTAGCTTTCTCTAGGAACGCATTAAAATTCAACGGAACGGTAGGACGGGCAATTGATCTACAACAACATAGATATGCAAAAACTATCAGGACTAAGTTCATGATAAATTTAAGTTCAATTAATCATATTACTAAATAACTCCCACTTAGATAGACATCCCTCTAGTCATCTAAATGATCACGTGAGCCATATCAACTAGACCATGTCCGATCATCACGTGAGATGGAGTAGTTTTCAATGGTGAACATCTCTATGTTGATCATATCTACTATATGATTCACGTTCGACCTTTCGGTCTCAGTGTTCCGAGGCCATGTCTATACATGCTAGGCTCATCAAGTTTAACCTGAGTATTCTGCATGTGCAAAATTGTCGTACACCTGTTGTATGTGAACGTAGAGCTTATCACACCCGATCATCACGTGGTGTCTCGGCATGACGAACTATAGCAACGGTGCATACTTAGGGAGAACACTTTTACCTTGATATTTAGTGAGGAATCATCTTATAATGCTACCTTCATACTAAGAAAAATAAGATCCATAAAAGATAAACATCACATGCAATCAAAATATGTGACATGATATGGCCATCATCATCTTGTACCTTTGTTCTCCATCTCCAAAGCACCGTCATGATCCCCATCGTCACCGTCTTGACACCTTGATCTCCATCGTAGTGTCGTTGTTGTCTCGCCAACTATTGCTTCTGCGACTATCGCTACCGCATAGTGATAAAGCAAAGTAATAACCCACAAGTATAGGGGATCGCAACAGTTTTCGAGGGTAGAGTATTCAACCCAAATTTATTGATTCGACACAAGGGGAGCCAAAGAATATTCTTAAGTATTAGCAGCTGAGTTGTTAATTCAACCACACCTGGAAATCTAATATCTGCAGCAATGTATTTAGTAGCAAAGTAATATGATAGTAGTGGTAAAAGTGGTAAAAGTAACGGTAGCAATTTTAGTTTTATAGTGATTGTAACAGTAGCAACGGAAAAGTAAATAAGCGAAGAACAATATATGAAAAGCTCGTAGGCAATGGATCAATGATGGATAATTATGTCCGATGCGATCAATCATGCAACAGTTATAACATAGGGTGACACAGAACTAGCTCCAGTTCATCAATGTAATGTAGGCGTGTATTCCGAATATAGTCATACGTGCTTACGGAAAAGAACGTGCATGACATCTTTTGTCCTACCCTCCCGTGGCAGCGGGGTCCTATTGGAAACTAAGGGATATTAAGGCCTCCTTTTAATAGAGTACCAGACCAAAGCATTAACACATAGTGAATACATGAACTCCTCAAACTACGGTCATCACCGGTAAGTATCCCGATTATTGTCACTTCGGGGTTAACGGATCAAACACATAATAGGTGACTATAGACTTGCAAGATAGGATCAAGAACTCACATATATTCATGAAAACATAATAGGTTCATATCTGAAATCATGGCACTCGGGCCCAAGTGACAGGCATTAAGCATAGCAAAGTCATAGCAACATCAATCTCAGAACATAGTGGATACTAGGGATCAAACCCTAACAAAACTAACTCGATTACATGATAAATCTCATCCAACCCATCACCGTCCAGCAAGCCTACAATGGAATTACTCACGCACGGTGGTGAACATCATGAAATTGGTGATGGAGGAAGGTTGATGATGATGATGGCGACAGATTCCCCTCTCCGGAGCCCCGAACGGACTCCAGATCAGCCCTCCCGAGAGAGATTAGGGCTTGGCGGCGGCTCCGTATCGTAAAACGCGATGAATCCTTCTCCCTGAATTTTTTCTCCCCGAACACGAATATATAGAGTTGGAGTTGAGGTCGGTGGAGTGTTAGGGGGCCCACGAGGCAGGGGCGCGCCCAGGGGGGTAGGCGCGCCCCCACCCTCGTGGACAGGATGTGGGCCCCCTGACGTGGATTCTTCCGCCAATATTTTTTATATATTCCAAAAATAATATTCGTTGATTTTCAGGTAATTCTGAGAACTTTTATTTCTGCACAAAAATAACACCATGGCAATTCTGCTGAAAACAACGTTAGTCCGGGTTAGTTCCATTCAAATCATGCAAGTTAGAGTCCAAAACAAGGGCAAAAGTGTTTGGAAAAGTAGATACGTTGGAGACGTATCAACTCCCTCAAGCTTAAACCTTTGCTTGTCCTCAAGAAATTCAGTTGACAAACTGAAAGTGACAAAGAAAAACTTTTACAAGCTTCTTTTGCTCTTGTTGTTGTAAATATGTAAAGCCAGCATTCAAGTTTTCAGCTAAGATTATGAACTAACCATATTCACAATAACATTTAGGTCGCATGTTTACTCATATCAATGACATAATCAACTAGCGAGCAATAATAATAAATCTCGGATGACAACACTTTCTCAAAACAATCATAATATGATATAACAAGATGGTATCTCGCTAGCCCTTTCTGAGGCCACAAAACATAAATGCAGAGCACCTCTGAAGATCAAGGACTGACTGGAAATTGTAGTTCATGGTAAAAGAGATCCAGTCACAGTCATACTCAATGTAAACTAATAGTAATGCATACAAATGACGACGGTGCTCTCCAACTGGTGCTTTTTAATAAGAATATGATGACTCAACATAAAAGTAAATACATAGGCCCTTCATAGAGGGAAGCAGGGATTTGTAGAGGTGCCAGAGCTCGATTTTGAAATAGAGATGAATAATATTTTGAGCGGTATACTTTCATTGTCAACATAACAACCGAGAGATCTCGATATCTTCCATGCTACACACATTATAGGCGGTTCCCAGGTAGAATGGTAAAGTTTATACTCCCCACCACTAACAAGCATCAATCCATGGCTTGCCCGAAACAACAGGTGCCTCCAACTAACAACAATCCTAGGGGAGTTTTGTTTGCAATTATTTTGATTTGATTTGAGAATGGGACTCGGCAAACCGGTTACCATCCATTTTATCGTGACTAAGGAGCGGAGTCCACTCCTCTTGAGAATAACCCGCCTAGCATGGAAGATACAGACAGCCCTAGTTGATACATGAGCTATTCGAGCATACAAAACAGAATTTCATT
This sequence comes from Triticum urartu, assembly GCF_003073215.2. Taxonomy (NCBI): domain Eukaryota; kingdom Viridiplantae; phylum Streptophyta; class Magnoliopsida; order Poales; family Poaceae; genus Triticum; species Triticum urartu. Next base: position 233,434,856 of record NC_053027.1, on the reverse strand, counting down.
TGAAGGTTTAGAGTTTGGCACATACAAATTTACTTGGAACGGCAGGTAGATACCGCATATAGGAAGGTATGGTGGACTCATATGGAATAACTTTTGGGGTTTATGGAGTTGGATGCACAAGCAGTATTCCTGCTTAGTACAAGTGAAGGCTAGAAAGAGACTGGGAAGCGACCAACTAGAGATCGACAACCGTCATGAACATGCATTAAAATTAATCAACACCGAATGCAAGCATGAGTAGGATATAATTCACCATGAACATAAATATCGTAGAGGCTATGTCGATTTTGTTTCAACTACATGCGTGAACATGTGCCAAGTCAAGCCACTCGAATCGTTCAAAGGAGGATACCACCCAATAATACCGCATCACAACCATTTTAATAGCATGTTGGCACGCAAGGTAGATGAGGGAGTCCTGGATTAGGGGGTGTTCGGGTAGCCGGACTATACCTTCAGCCGGACTCCTGGACTATGAAGATACAAGATTGAAGACTTCGTCCCGTGTCCGGATGGGACTTTCCTTGGCGTGGAAGGCAAGCTTGGCGATGCGGATATTCAAGATCTCCTACCATTGTAACCGACTCTGTGTAACCCTAACCCTATCCGGTGTCTATATAAACCGGAGGGTTGTAGTCCGTAGGCAATAAACTCCATACACAACAATCATACCATAGGCTAGCTTCTAGGGTTTAGCCTCCTTGATATCGTGGTAGATCTACTCTTGTACTACCCATATCATCAATATTAATCAAGCAGGAGTAGGGTATTACCTCCATCGAGAGGGCCCAAACCTGGGTAAAACAAAGTGTTCCCTGCCTCCTGTTACCATCCGGCCTAGATGCACAGTTCGGGACCCCCTACCCAAGATCCGCCGGTTTTGACACCGACATTGGTGCTTTCATTGAGAGTTCCTCTGTGTCGTCGCTTTTAGGCCCGATGGCTCCTTCAATCATCAACAACGATGCAGTCCAGGGTGAGACTTTTCTCCCCGGACAGATCTTCGTCTTCGGCGGCTTTGCACTGCGGGCCAATTCGCTTGGCCACCTTGAGCAGATCGAAAGCTACGCCCCTGGCCATCAGGTCAGGTTTGGAAGCCTAAACTACACGGCTGACATCTGCGGAGATTCGATCTTCGATGGATTCGAGCCACAGCCAAGTGCGCCGCACTGTCTCGTGGGGCATGATCTAGCTCTGCCGCCGAACAGTATCCTGGAGGCCGCAAACGCACCGGCTCTGACCCTTAATTTGAAGCCGGCTACGCCAATCGAGGGTGAGCGGTTGGACGTCACCTTGGGGGCTATAATCTCAAAGGCGATCAAGCCAAACGCCAGCCCCGCACTCTGCACGGCACGTGACTCCAAGGAGCCGGATTCCTCTCCGAACTCCGAACCCCTCACGTCCCTGCCGATCGAACCCGATTGGGCGCCAATAATGGAGTTCACCGCTGCGGACATCTTTCAGCACTCGCCCTTCGGCGACATCCTGAATTCTCTAAAGTCTCTCTCTTTATCAGGAGAGCCCTGGCCGGATTACGGTCAGCGAGGATGGGATACGGACGATGAAGAAATTCAAAGCCCACCCACCACCCACTTGGTAGCCACTGTCGACAATTTAAACGACGTGCCCAACTTCGACTCTGGAGACATCTACAGCATGGATGACGATGCAGGAGATACCGACGAACCAACGCCCATAGGGCATTGGACAGCCACCTCATCTCACGATACATGGTGGATACCCCTAAAGGAAGCGATAACGAGGGAAAAGGGGACGGGACGGGAGTTCGACCCCCCGAAAAGCAATCAAAGTGTCGGCGTAAACGCCGACCCAAGCCCCGCCTCGACAAAAACCCAGCCATAGAGCAGGACGAGCAGGCCTTAGAGCAACCATCTGAACAGGGCAACACGGATAGACAAACCGAACATCCCTCCCCCGGCGAAAACGGCATCCCGAACGACCTCACGCCGAATAAACCTATGAAGCAAAAGAATCTCCACGAAAGGCTCGTTGCAACTGCACGCAGCCTAAAGAAGCAGAAGCGGAAGCTAAAAACAGCGGAAGACGCACTCCGGATTAGATGGAGCAAAGTAATCAATACCACAGATAAGTACGGCGACAGTCGCCGCACTAAAAGCTATCCGCAAAGAAAGCTACTGCCTGAATTCGACGAAGAGGCCCTAGAGCCCTCGCATTCAAAAAATGAAAAAGCCACACGGTCGGATAGACGACCCCATAAAGCGGCAAGCGACGCCGCACCTAAATCGGCATGCGACCCACTTAAGGATTCGCATCATGGCCCAGTCAGGTCCATTTATGGGCCAAGAAAGCAAGCTCTCATAAGCAATGCTATGAAGCCATCGTCGGAATCCGGCACACCCAAATACAGGGGCGCCGCACACCCCCTATGTTTCACCGATGAGGTCCTGGACTATGAATTCCCAGAGGGATTCAAACCCGTAAACATAGAGGCATATGATGGAACAACAGACCCTGGAGTCTGGATCGAGGATTATATCCTCCACATACACATGGCTAGAGGAGATGATCTCCACGCCATAAAATATCTACCCCTTAAGCTTAAAGGGCCAGCCCGGCATTGGCTTAAAAGCCTTCTAGAAAACACAATTGGAAGCTGGGAAGAGCTCGAGGATGCTTTCCGAGCAAACTTTCAAGGGACCTATGTTCGTCCCCCGGATGCAGACGATCTCAGTCACATAAATCAACAACCCGGAGAATCAGCTCGGCAGTTCTGGAATAGATTCCTCACTAAAAAGAATCAGATAGTCGACTGTCCGGACGTCAAAGCCTTAGCAGCTTTTAGGCATAATGTCTGAGACGAATGGCTCGCCAGACACCTCGGCCAAGAAAAGCCAAGAACAATGGCCGCACTAACAAGCCTCATGACCCGCTTTTGTGCAGGGGAGGACAGCTGGTTGGCAAGGTGCAGCCCCAGCAACCCAAGTACATCCGAAACCAGGGGTGGAAACGGAAAACCACGACGCAACAAGGACCATCGCTAGACTAAGGACAAAAGTCCGAAGAGCATGGCAGTCAATACCGGATTCAAAGGCTCACGACAAAATCAGGAAAAATCGCCCCCCCCCCCAGGATAACAGGGACGATCCATCCAACCTAAATAAAATCCTGGACAGGATATGTCAGATACACAGTACTCCCGGGAAGCCTGCTAACCATACCCACAGAGACTGTTGGGTTTTCAAACAATCCGGCAGACTCAATGCCGAACACAAGGGGCTCGACACACCAAGCGAAGACGAGGACGAACCCCAAAAGCAGAGCATCAGGAAACAAAAGAACTTCCCACAGGAAGTAAAACAGTGAACTCACTTCACATAACAAAACGTGCGGCGCCCGTAAAGGTACGCACCACACGGCCCATCCCCAAAGGGTCCTGCCACTGGTTGTCAAAACCGATCATCTTCGATCAGCTAGATTATTCTAGGAATATCAAGAATGTAGGCTGGACTGCCTTGATACTCGATCCAATAATTGGTGGACTCAAGTTTTCAAATGTCCTTATGGACGGCGGCAGTGGACTAAACCTGATATATCAGGATACAATCCAGCACATGGGGATAAACCCAGCAAGAATCCAGCGCAGCAAAACCTCCTTTCAAGGGGTAACACCTGGTCCGGACACCCATTGTACGGGTTTTCTCTGGCTCACAGTCACATTCGGCTCTGCCATAACCTCCGTCGCGAAAAGCTAACCTTCCATATCGTCTCGTTCTCAAGTCGCTATCAAGCACTACTGGGACACAAAGCTTTCGCTCGCTTTAACGCAATACCGCATTATGCATCTCTTACGCTCAAGATGCCCGGTCCACGAGGCATCATCTCTTTGAAGGGGAAGCACTAAAGTGCGCCTCTCCAAGCGGAGGACTGTGCGGCCGCTTTGACAGCCCCATAGCAAAATGGCCTCACCGGCCAAAAAACTTCAAAATAGGTCATTTAAAGACCACGAACGCGGATAGGCGAGTTCGGTGCAAAATCAACATTGATGCAGACCTAGAAGCCATATACCCCAACACTAGGGGCCGAACGCATATACAATAAGAGACAATAAAGCTCAAACTTATATATCTTACTTTATACTTTGCTTATTTTAAACTTTTTCGGCACGACTCGTTTTCAACTCAGTTCCTCTCTTTTACAGATGAACGTCGTGCGGAGCCCGTCCAGGATACGGCACAACGGAGACACAGGCGCAGACATGCAGTAGGGACCCGTCCTAAAGGATTCTTTTTAGATTAAGACCCTGCGTAAACCTTTTTTACTGTCTCTTGTTGTTACACATCCCCTGGTTTTCTCTTTCTAATATAACCAAGGAGGAGGCTGGCGTCTTGGCATATGGCCACGTCAGAATTTTTGCACGTACCTGGACACTAGGGGCTTTTTTAATAAAGGGTGTTGTTTGGCCCGCACTCATAAAGACCGAACACCTTAGGGAGTGTTCGGCATCGCGAGTTTTGGCATTATATGCATCAGCTCCGAATCATGTCTTTGGTCAAATGTTGGGTTGCCCGGCTCCTGAGTTCGGCTACCTTACGTTCTGCTCTATCGGCTAAGGTAGCACCAGGAGAACTACTGTGATTGTGCCCCCGGTTCGGCCAGGGCGAGCACCTCAGTAGAGAAAGCCGAAAACTGACTGTCATGATGTAGCGTGAGACTGGTCAGCCACTCGATGACCGATCGGAATCTATCGGATTCCTCCGCTTTAACGAAGGGCCGCTTCCCGGTCAGGCACATACGCGCCCCGAATTCGGACGAGCGCAGTTGCCAACAAGGAGCTACCTAAAGAGTCTCATTTTCAAACTCCTATGGCTAAGTGAAAGTGTTAAAGCATTATAGTCCGGTTGCCTGGCCCGCTGCGCTATCACCTCCTTTGTAGGACCAAGACGTTGGGTTAAGTGTGAAAATGCGTCTTCTGCGAGCACCCCCGCACTATGTGTGTGGGGGCTGAAGCCAACGACTGCCATCTTTCAGATTCTATATATATATACATATATATATCTTAAAACGGCCGCATAGAAGGTGTTAATAATACTTGGAGGCACAAGTATAAAAAAGGCCACTACAATTTATCAAAATACTACTTTTCAATTACATATATCATAACATAGCATCTTTCGAGCACTATGTCTCTATTACACGAGCGCCTTCAAGGACTTCCTGAAAATAGTACTCGGAAGATACTCGGCTTTTGTCCGAATCTCGGGACGCAACAACGGTGGTCTCCATCTCCGCCCAGTATGTCTTGACACGGGCAAGAGCCATCCTTGCGCCCTCTATGCATGCTGACCTCTTCATTGCATTAATATGCGGCACCGCGTCAAGGAATTGCTGCACCAAGCTGAAATAACTCTTCGGCTCCGATCTCCCCGACCACAGATGATCCATGACGTACTTCATGGCGAGTCCGGACAACCTATTCAGTTCGGCCCATTGAGCCAAACGATCATCCACTGCCAGTGGACGCTCTGGATTATGAAACTGCGACCAGAAAAGCTTTTCCACTTCGCAATCTTTCTGATCTCGAAAGTGTTCGGTCGCATCAGCGGCACTCGTTGCCAAGTCCAGATAGGTGTCCTCCACACTCCACATCCGGTCCAACGGAGCAAACTTTGGATCACAAAACTTCCTCCGCAGCATAAAGGGCTTTCCAACCGCAATCTGTTCGGCCTGACGCAGCTCCTCTTTCGCAGCTCTCATCGCAGAACGAGCGTCCTTGGCATCGACAATGGCCTTCTCTAAGTCTCTGTCTCGCTTGGTCTTATTTCTCAAGAAGTTTGCAACGGTTTGCAGCGCTCTTTAACTTCTCGGCCATCTCTTCTTTGCTTCGGCAGTGAGCATCCTGTTCGGCTCTCAGCTCTTCAAGGGCCTTCTCGGCAGCTGCATCGCTTTTTCTGGCTTGCTCCTTAGCTCGGGCAAGTTCTGCCCTAAGATTCTCCACGGCGGCCGTACCATCTGCGTTAAGCACACACATTGTAAGACACTGGCATGAAGCTCCTCTTACTTGATGCCGCCCGAAGAATTACATACCTTGAGCCTCATCAAGCCGCTTGTTAACAAACGTGATGTCGGCATCTGCCACGTCCGGTTGCCGCTTTAGTTCGGCCACATCATAAGTTCGGCTTGATTCTGGACACCTCGCCACCTACATTCAAAGGCGACATCTTAGACCTGGGATTATGATCCTCTACGTGCCGTCATTTCTTGACAACGCGTAGAGTCTCAGGGGCTACTATCTATATAGGGCGCACCTTACTTATGCGCAACATGAAAAAGTGTACATTACCTAAACGTACCTCAAAACCCGTCAGTAAACTTTTGACGGCCTCATGCAATCCGCTTTCTGCGGATGAAATCCTTTCAATCACCGTGCCCATCAATGCACGGTGCTCCTCTGAGATAGAAGCTCGCCCCAGCAGAATCTTCAGCTCCTCCGGCCGAGCACCAGACAGTGCCGGACTTGTCCTATGGCCTCTTTCGAAGGCCGGACGCGGAGAGCCTTGGGGGGCCACATAGTTATCTTCCGCCCCTGCCGGATTCGGAGAAACCCTCCGCGACGACACCTCAGGGTCGCCCGCCTCGCTAGACGGTACGGCAGGGGGAGGCGTCCCGCTCTCCATCATCTCCGGAAGAAGATCCCTCGAAGACGAGCTCTACTGAGAAGGGCTGAGGTCCGAGCTATAAGGTAAAATTTTGGTTAGTCTTCTCAGATATAAATCAAGGATTTCTCTCATCCCTCAAAAGGAAAACCTCTCTCTACTTACGGCTCGCTGGAGGGCTGATCCCCTTGAGGGCGTGGTCCGGCCGAGGAACTCCCCGGTGTCGGACCCTCTGACGAGGATTTTCTCCCCCGTTTCGAGGCCATGGTCGCCGGGTCGTTAGAGGCGGCTCTCTTCTTCCCCTTAGGAGAGGAATTGTCGGTTCCTCCCTTCGGAGCAGCCTCCTTCGAGGAGGCCATAGCTTCCTTGTCCTCCCCCTCCAAAGGCATTTTCTCCAGCATCCTGACCAGCACGGGATCCGGCCTGGTTTCAGGAAGGAGAGCCGGACACCTGATCAGCTTTGCCGTCGCTATCCACTCCTGTTTAAAAGGACGGCTCTTTTAGGGGCAAGTTTATGACAATTATACGGATAGAAGGTCCGGGCACAAGGTTGCTTACTTGAGTATCCGGGCGATTGCAGCTTAGGCCTGCGTCCTCGGTTAAATCCGGACACATCTCTTGTGATCCGAAGAACAGTCTATACATCTCCGCGGGCGTTGCACCCATAAAATGCTGGAGAGCTCGTGGTCCCTCCGGATTAAACTCCCACAGACGAAGGGAGCGATGCGCCGGGCAATGTTCGGCGAATCAGCATGACCTGCGTCACCTTGGCCAGGTTGAGGTCTCCTTTTAAGAGATCCCTAATGTGGCCCTGCAACAGGGGCACGTCTTTGGATAACCCCCAATTTAATCCTTTGTTGACCCATGACGCTAGCCGTGGTGGGGGACCCGAGCGAAAGGCAGGAGGCGCCACCCACTTGGCACTCCTGGGAGTGGTGATATAGAACCACTCTCGTTGCCACAAGCCGAGCTCCTCTTGAAAAGAGCCCTCGGGCCATGGAGCATCGGCATTCTTACTGATGACAGCACCTCCGCACTCTGCGTGTCGTCCCTCGATCATCTTCGGCTCCACTCCAAAAGTCTTGAGCCATAAACCTAAGTGAGGAGTAACGCGGAGGAACGCTTCGCACACAACGATGAATGAGGAAATGTGGAGGATGGACTCCGGAGCTAAGTCATGAAATTCCAGCCCGTAATAGAACAGCAGCCCCCTCACGAAGGGATCCATCGGGAAGCCTAACCCCCGAAGGAAGTGGGACATGAACACTACGCTCTCACCAGGCTGGGGATTGGGAATAGCCTGCCCTTAAGCAGGCAACCTATGCGGAATTTCGGCGGTCAAGAACTTAGCCTCTCTCAACTTTAGCACATCCTCCTCCGTGACGGAGGAGGGCATCCATCGGCCTTGAAGGTCGGAACCGGACATTGTCGAAGGTCCAAAGCGCCTGGAATCTGAAGCCTAGGGTGTCGGAACTCGAGGCGACGGGCGAACTCGTTTGAGATTGGAAAAGGGAGTAAGGCCTTGGTCTCTTTATAAGAGGTTGAATACCAGGAGCCCTCCCCGTAACCGTTTGGGACTCACTTTTAATCGAGAAAATATGCTAACGGGCACGATTGGGCTACCCACGTCCGTATTGATGAGAATCCCGTAAAAAGGGCACACGACCTCTGCTTTGACAAGACGTGCCAAGGAAACTGCCTCGCAAAACATGCTGAGGTGGAAAAGTAAAAACGATTTGAGTAAAGGACTTGGCCATAGTGTGATAGTGCACTACGGAATACGTCAGCAGATTTGATTTGTGTTAATATTATTATTCTCTCTATGGCAATATGTGGAAGCTTATTTTGCAGAACCGGACACTACTCTTGGTGTTTACAAATCTTCTATGAAGGACTTGGAGGAGGAACCCGCCTTGCAATGCCGAAGACAATTTGCGTGCAGGACTCGTTGTCATTGAAGCCTGGTTCAGGGGCTACTGAGGGAGTCCTGGATTAGGGGGTGTTCGGGTAGCCGGACTATACCTTCAGCCGGACTCCTGGACTATGAAGATACAAGATTGAAGACTTCGTCCCGTGTCCGGATGGGACTTTCCTTGGCGTGGAAGGCAAGCTTGGCGATGCGGATATTCAAGATCTCCTACCATTGTAACCGACTCTGTGTAACCCTAACCCTATCCGGTGTCTATATAAATCGGAGGGTTGTAGTCCGTAGGCAATAAACTCCATACACAACAATCATACCATAGGCTAGCTTCTAGGGTTTAGCCTCCTTGATCTCGTGGTAGATCTACTCTTGTACTGCCCATATCATCAATATTAATCAAGCAGGAGTAGGGTATTACCTCCATCGAGAGGGCCCGAGCCTGGGTAAAACAAAGTGTTCCCTGCCTCCTATTACCATCCGGCCTAGACGCACAGTTCGGGACCCCCTACCCGAGATCCGCCGGTTTTGACACCGACAGTAGACCATTATAAACTCCTAGCAAATTAAGCATGGCATAAGCAACTATAATCTCTAATTGTCATTGCAAACATGTTTCATTCATAATAGGTTGAATCAGGAACGATGGACTAATCATATTTACAAAAACAAGAGAGGTCGAGTTCATACCAGCTTTTCTCATCTCAGTCAGTTCATCATATATCGTCATTATTGCCTTTCACGTGCACGACCGAACGGTGTGGATAACAATAATAGTGCACGTGCATTGAACTAAGCTGGAATCTGCAAGCATTCAATACATGGGAGAAGACAAGGTAATATGGGCTCTTTGTCAGATCAACAATAATGAATATATGAGCCACTCAACAATTTCATCGTGGTCTTCTCCTCTCGACCCCCAAAGAAAAGAAATAAAACTATTTACATGGGAAAGCTCCCAACAAGCAGATGAAGAACGAGAAATCTTTTGCGTTTTCTTTTTAATTACTACTACTACATGTATGAAAAGTAAACTAGTTAAAAGCTACAACTATTTTTGTTTTGTTTTTCTTAAGGTTTTTCAAACACACAAGAAGAAACCTTAAAAATAAAATAAACTAGCATGGATGATACAATGAAAGAGTATGAGCACCGACAACTGGCATGAGTGTGTGAACATGAATGTAATGTCGGTGAGAAATACGTACTGCCCCAAGCTTAGGCTTTTGGCCTAAGTTGGTCTATGCCCATGGATGGCCTGGTGGATATCCGAAGTTGAAGATGGGGTCGTACTGAGATGCATCAGCTACTGCCTGAAGGGCTGCAACTTGGAGGCGGGCTGCCTCCGTCCTCCTCTCGTACTCGTTCGCCTCCTCCCTGATTATAACATATCTCCCTTTTTCCTGAAAGTCAAAGAAAGTAGGAGCAGGGAGAGCGACATGATAGGTACGTCGTATGTCAAAGATTAGTCGGTACTGGAGGGACTAATCGTTCCTCTCAACAGACTGATGACGAACATAGCATTATAATCTAAATGAGCAGGAGGCAACTCAATATCATCTCCACGTATGGGTATCTCAAGAAAATCAGCTAAACGGGTTGCATAAATTCCACCAAAGAAATCTCCATTAATACTATTATTATGCAACCTACGTGCAACAATGGCCCCCAAGTTATATTGTCTATCTCCTAATACATTGTAACATCCCAAAATTTTAAATTTTGGAATGTTATATTAAATAAATAATTATGATTGTTTGTTTGTTTGTTGTGTGATTGATTGAGTGGAAATTGAAACTTTTGAAAGTTGCATGAGAGGGAATAAAAGGACTTTCCCAAAACTATTCATCTTACATTTTGATCTCCCTGAATTCAAACCCATTTCATCAAAAAACCCTAGAGTGAAGATAATATGACTTCTTCCATTTAAAGAAATGAAGAGGGGTTTGAAATGATTTGAATTCCATTTGAGATATTCAAATATAGAAACTTTAAGCAACTCAATGAGTTCATGCGGGAAGATAAAATGACTTCTTCAAAATTGAAGAAAGAGAGTTGGGAGTTTCAAATAAATAATTTGGAAGTCACTTTGAAGTTATTTGAAACTCATTTTCCATTTGAAGTTGTTTCAAATTCCAAATTCAAATCCTGTTGGAAGTTATTTAGTCTTAATTCAAATTATTTTTCTCCTAAAAATAAATAATGATTCCCTTCAACGAATAGGAGAAAATAAATTTGAAATCATTTTGCTATTTTAAAAATGATTTATTGATTTTAAATGCAACAGTAGCACTGTTTGACTTTTATGAATTTTTTGGAATTTATTTGAACTTGGAAAATAGTTCACCTTATTCTTGGTATTTTTCTGAGCATTTTGATATATAATATGCCTATGTAATTTTTTTTATTTTTTTTATTCTTCTACAGTTTTCCTTTGTGTTTTTTTAACAAAAAAAAACACACACACACACACACCCCCTGGACCGAGGCCAGCTCGGCCCAGGAGCACCCCGCGGCCCAGCCAGCCACTGGCCAACTTCAGCCCAGGAGCACACCCAACCGGCCCATGGCCAGTTTTGGCCAGGCTAGCCCAGCGCCCGAGCGCTACTCGCATCGCTCGCCCACCCCTCGTCTCTCATCGCTCACTACCGCCGCCGCCACTAATCGGTAGGACCCCGCCCCATCGTCCCTAACCTCCCACCTCTCAGGCTCGGGATAGAGCACGAGTCCGCCGTGTGACGCCAGCGCCGCCACCCCTGTTCGCCGCCCTCGCTCGCTGTGAGCTGCCCGCTTCTCCCCGTTCGTTTTTTTGTATTAGACCGGTTAATCCGGTTTTAGTTAAACTGAACGGTTTTGGTTAAACCGATGGTTGGTTTTTTTTGTTAGCCACCGCATAGTGTTTTGCTTATTTAGTGGTCGTTCGCCGTTTAGCCTAAGCCGCGAACGCTGCTCAGCCACCCAGAAGCCGCCACATGGCCAAGGACCTGGTCGCGAATAAAACTTTCACAGTCAAGTCCTTGAGTTTTATAGATTAGTCCCTAAACTTCGGATAGCCGTATCTTTTTAACCGTAACTCCAAATTCGATGAAACCAATGGCAAATTCTTCGTCATGATTAGATCTATCTAGTAGCATCATGTTTGTAAACTTTTTCCAAATTCAAATTTGAACTTTATTCAGATTTGAATTCGAACTTCAAATGGCCATATCTCCTAAACCGTAGCTCTGATTGATGTGATTCTTTTTGCACCGTGTCACCGTTGCCAAACCCTATCACTTGGACCTATCTCACGATATTTTTCACACATTAGGATCTGTCCATGGTAGTTTTACTCGTATGCACTGTGGTCCACATCACATCTTTGCACCCTATGTCACATGTTGTTTTGCACTTAGGATATTTCCATGCTAGTTAAGTGTGTTGAATGTTCATTTGGTTTTTCCAAGACTTTTTGCTTTGCATGTTCTTTTTGGTTCTCTGAAATGATTGCTTATGTGAGTGCAATGTTTGACTTTATAGATTTTCATCGGAGAGTGACGAATAGTTCTATTAAGTAAATTTCTGAGAGCGATATAATCTTCATCAACTATTACAAGGAAAGTTCATATTTGACCATTCTTCCAATTACCTATGTTTATATTATGCACTTAGTCCTTTTGTGGTAGGATTGCATGGTAGGATTTATTGTTGCCAGATGGCTATGCCGTTACCTAGTAGTTCATTGAGGTAGGTCTGATCTATACATCCTTGTCACCATCGTGTAAGTTTATTTTTGCCTCCCTAAATGTAGACGTGGTTTGGGAAGCGAACATGGTGAGACATGAGTGACAAAGTAGTAAGTAGAACCAAAATAACTTAATGAACTACCTGGGCAGTATTTGGTTTGAATGGTGGCGAAGTACAGTGGGAGCATGCATGGTTAATCCATGGTGGTGCACCACTAGTGGTCGGCCGCCCAGGCTCAAAGAGATCAATCGTATTCTCATGTCTAGAAGCTTACGTGTGCAGCCACAAGCCAATATGGGCTCTGTCTTAGTTGAATAGATAGTGTGACCCTTCCGGGATGGGCTAGCAGATGTAGAATGATATAGGTGTACCGGCCTATCCGTGGGTTAAGGGGGAACATTTTCGAAAGACTATGTCTCGGTCATCCTGTTCTCAAACGCCAGGCAGTTCGAGAACTTCAAGGGAGGCGATCGAGTCTTGTGGGGAAAAGTGCGCAAACCTCTGCAGAGTGTTAAAACCTAATCGATTAGCGGTGTCCCCGGTTACGGACAACTTGAGCATCTAGTAGTGGAAATGCTGGGAGATCTCATCACTCTTAATTAAACAGTTGGGTTTTAAATGAAACTTTGGGAATGGATTGAGTTGGGTTTACCAACTCATCCTATGCTATACAGTAGTGGTATAAAAATATCTTTTATTCTAGGAAAACACTAGCTTTATGCAAAAACTAAACTTAGAGCTTTCCACCAGCCAAATTGCATGTACAAATAGGTTCATTATTCTTATGATGTGACTTGCCAGTACATTCAATGTACTGACCTACAGGGCTGCAACGTCTTATGTTGCAGGAATTTTCTACGACGAGTAAGAGTTATGTTGTAGGGTTACGGTCTACACTCAACTTGCCGTTGGCGTTAATGGGACTCCACACCCTTATGTTTGTTTCCGCTGAGACTTATGAGGTATAGATCAGTTTTATGTTATTTATACATGTGATTGCACTTTGATATATACATTGATGTATTGTGTGTGCCAGCATACCGATCCAGGGATGTCACAGATACACAGAGGCTTAACCGTTTGAGGTCGGGTCGCTACAGAGATGGTATTAGAGCACATGTTGACTGTAGGACGTGACCCTAGAAACTGGAAAGCCCTTAGGAAATGATTTATCTAAAACTTAATTTCAAAAAGATCCTTTACCTCTCTTCTTTTTTGAGCTTTATCAAATCTTTCCTTTTACCCCAAATAGGTAGACAATACCCCTTTTCCCTTTGACCACATGAAGGATCAAGTGATGAGACCACTCCGAGGAAGGCAAGATATCAGACAACTGAGGACCGCTTCAGTGTAAAAGAGGACTTCAACATACATTAGAAGAGTTGAAGCTACAATAGTTAAAGACTCGAAGAATTTGAAGACATTGAAGAATTCCAAGATTTATATGAACTTTAGAGGACCAAACCCCTGTTGTATACTCACGTTAGATGCGATGTTTGTGAGCTGTCATTGTTTGATGTTTTTCCTGACAGCCACAACAAAAACTTATTTTCAAAACTATATTGTGTGTACCGTGTGTATCTCTCTATCCCTCTTATCTCATCCCAAAACCCTTGGACCCAATAGATGATGAATGAACATGGACTTGTATTCTCTGAACCGATCACTCAGTTGGAGGCAGAGCTATGGATTCAAAACATGGAGAATCACTTCAGGAGCAATTTGGTTGCAAGGAAGTATGAGGTTCAATACGCTCTTCAATACTTTACAAAAAGTGCTGCAACCTGGTGGAAAATGCATCAGGCCATACAAGGATGTAATGGAGCAAAAACTTGGGAGGAATTGAAGAAAACTCTATTGGGATCCCGTCTTATCTGGAAGCACGGTGATAACCCGATGAAGAAACCTTGTGCCTGCAAGATATGCGGAGAAATAGGACACACCCATGAAGAACACAAGGATGGATGCCCTCATTGTGAAGGAAATCACCAAGTTGAAGAATGTCCAACCATGAAGGTTACTTGTTTCTTGTGTGAAGGAACTACACACTACCCTGCCCAGTGTCATATTTATCCCAAGGTACAAGAAATTACTAAGCAGCAGAAGGAAGCAGTGAAAGAAGCCCTCAAGGAAAGTTTAAAAGAACCTATGATGAAGGAAGATGCTAATGACCCTGATGGAGAAAGCCTAAATAGATTTTACTCCAATGCTTGCTATTCATGTGGAGAAGAAGGACATTTTTCATTGTATTGCACGAAGCAAAGCCAAGAGTATCTGGGAGACTTCCCGACAGAAGAAGTGGAGTTTGATCGACAAGAGATATAAGAATTGATCGGAACGAAGAAGTCGAGGAAGAGAAAGAGCATGTATCCCCAGAACAACCCAATTTCTACAGAAAAGGACCTAAGTCATATCACTTGTTACAGGTGCAAGGATTTAGGTCATTATGCTAGCAAATGCCCAGAAAGGAAGCCAAGAACCCAAGGAGCCAAGATAACCACCAGGAAGCCCCTGGATTTGTTTGAAGTCATTTGTTTATGCTGCAAAGGAGTAGGACATTTTGCCAGAGAATGTTCAGACCCGAGGAGATCTTGAGCAGAGTAGTTGAGATCTTGATATTGGAATAAAGCATGTAATAAAGTTGGAACACACTTTTATTTTCGTTGGGGATGTTGAGTTGAGTTGTGAAATGGAAATTGTAATAGCTCATGAAGCAATAAAAGTCGAGGTGTTTGGAATCTCATATGAAATGTTATGAGTTGTTGGTTGATTGTGAGTGCCTCTCTCACTATGTCACCCAGACTTAAACCTTGAACCCATGGACAAGCTGGCCCCAAACCTTTCCTCGAAAAATAACCACATTTCACCCAAGGAAATACATATAGTATCCTGAGTACCCCTTCTATCTTATACCTGCAGATGACAACCCTTTACGAGTCTTTTCTCAAGGGCCCAGAAATGATCATGACCCTGACTAGTGATCAGGATTACCCGAAGATCCTGAAGGACATGATGAAGCATATTCATCTTGAAGGAGATGCAGTTTACAAGGGTTATCCTTTCATGGGGAAGGGAGTTGAACTTTGGTATGTGGAGGTACACCTCCACCGTGTGAAGGGAATTTGCCCAGAGACTATGGGTCAATACTTTTTCATCTCTCGAGTACCACGAGCAACATTCTTCGACTCTGTTCGTGAAGCTGCTATGGAAGCCATACGTCAGATTGGGGAAATGCTAGAAGCAAGACTCCATCACACTCAGGAATACTTGAGGGAGGTACATGCAGAGATGATGGAGATGAAGCTCATGGCCACAACGATGAAGCAAAACATCGATGATTTGAAGGATCACATCACACAATTCTAGTGGGACTGAAGCATCTTCAATAAGGGCAAATGAATAAAGATGGAAGTAATGCTTGACCATACCAAACTATGTGGATGGCAGCTTTTGTACTAAAGTACTTTTGAAATTTGAGTTTTGAGTAGTGGTTAAGGATGTAATAAAGGATTTGATATGAAGAGAATATGAATTATGGATGAATCAGTGCATTTTTTTGGCGATACTTGTCTGTGTGAACACTTGACCAATGGAAAAGAAAAGGTATTCCATAGAGTGGAGTTTGGACAAATGAGTTGGAGTTTGGTTTTAGTTATGATGGTTACCCCAAGAGTATGAAGTAATGAAGTACTATTGGATTTAAAGGAGATGTAATGTCAGAATATGGAACAATAGTAACTCTAAGGATGAGTTAAAGATATACAAGTGTTGAAGTGGGCCATAACCCACAGGACCCAGGATTTGATAAGGAAACAAGCACAATCTTGTTGAAGAAAAGAATTCTGAAGGAAGCTGTGATTTCATTAGCACACGTTCCATAGGAGGTTACGTAAACCCGAGAGTTGTGAAGAAGCGATAGAGATTTTGTTTGGCTTGCAGAAAAATGGATTTATCCGAACCCAGTTCATGGAGAAGAGAAGTTCTGCAATGCTTGTGAGGATGCCCAAGTGTTAGAAAACGTGATTCACTATCTGCGTATGTGGTAATGATTCAAGTATGGGATGGATTGGCCCCCATACCGGGGACTTCTATCATGAGCTATCATATGTTGATGGAAAATCAGAGAGCCTTAAAACCCTAGAAGAGTGTCGACGCGATAAGCCAAAAACCTTAGAATGGCAGGACGATGGAAACCCTGTACAGGCACCTATTGCCAATCATAGGTTATGCGGTGAGGTTCAACCCAGACCCATTTCCTGCAGGAGAAACCAAAAAATTGTCGACCACCATGGGGTTTTCGATAGTTGTTTAGCATTGGCGCCAGACCTGTCAAGTCTCAGAAGGATCCTATTTTGATGCAAGGACTCCTGATTTTGAGGAAAAGGCCATGCCCTTACCAGAAGAGCAAAAGTGAAGGAGTTATCTCAGAGAATATGAGAAGACCGACACCGTCAACGCAAAGGATGGAGTACATGAGTTTTGTTGGAACCGTGACCATGCTTGTAAGGGTGGTAGCACCCCATACCATGTGTTGATTAATGAATTTTCAAGGAGACCCCCCAAACCTAACCTTCTTTCTAGCCTCTCCGAATCTCGAGGACGAGATTCATTTTAAGGGTGGTAGTTTGTAACATCCCAAAATTTTAAATTTTGGAATGTTATATTAAATAAATAATTATGATTGTTTGTTTGTTTGTTGTGTGATTGATTGAGTGGAAATTGAAACTTTTGAAGGTTGCATGAGAGGGAATAAAAGGACTTTCCCAAAACTTTTCATCTTACATTTTGATCTCCCTGAATTCAAACCCATTTCATCACAAAACCCTGGAGTGAAGATAATATGACTTCTTCCATTTAAAGAAATGAAGAGGGGTTTGAAATGATTTGAATTCCATTTGAGATATTCAAATATAGAAACTTTAAGCAACTCAATGAGTTCATGAGGGAAGATAAAATGACTTCTTCAAAATTGAAGAAAGAGAGTTGGGAGTTTCAAATAAATAATTTGTAAGTCACTTTGAAGTTATTTGGAACTCATTTTCCATTTGAAGTTGTTTCAAATTCCAAATTCAAATCCTCTTGGAAGTTATTTAGTTTTAATTCAAATTATTTTTCTCCTAAAAATAAATAAATGGAAATAAGGGTAAAATGATTCCCTTCAACGGAAAATTAGGAGAAAATAAATTTGAAATCATTTTGCTATTTTAAAAATGATTTTATTGATATTAAATGCAACAGTAGCACTCTTTGACTTTTATGAATTTTTTTGGAATTTATTTGAACTTGGAAAATAGTTCATCTTATTCTTGGTATTTTTCTGAGCATTTTGATATATAATATGCCCACGTAATTTTTTTATTTTATTTTATTTTTTATTCTGCTACAGTTTTCCTTTGTGTTTTTTTAACAAAAAACACACACACACACACCACGTGGACCGAGGCCAACTCGGCCCAAGAGCACCCCGCGGCCCAGCCAGCTGCTGGCCAACTTCGGCCCAGGAGCGCACCCAACCGGCCCTGGCCAGGCTAGCCCAGCGCCCGAGCGCTACTCGCATCGCTCGCCCACCCCTCGTCTCTCATCGCTCGCTACCGCCGCCGCCACTAACCGGTAGGACCCCGCCCCATCGTCCCTAACCTCCCGCCTCTCAGGCTCGGGATAGAGCACGAGTCCGCCGCGTGACGCCAGCACCGCCGCCCCTGTTCGCCGCCCTCGCTCGCTGTGAGCTGCCCGCTTCTCCCTGTTCGTTTTTTTGTATTAGATCGGTTAATCCGGTTTTAGTTAAACCGAACGATTTTGGTTAAACCGATGGTTGGTTTTTTTTTGTTACCAACCGCATAGTGTTTTGCTTATTTAGTGGTCGTTCGCCGTTTAGCCTAAGCCGCGAACGCTGCTCAGCCAGCCGGAAGACGCCATGTGGCCAGGGACCTGGTCGCAAATAAAACTTTCACAGTCAAGTCCCTGAGTTTTACAGATTAGTTCCTGAACTTCGGATAGCCGTATCTTTTTAACCGTAACTCCAAATTCGATGAAACCAGCGGCAAATTCTTCGTCATCATTAGATCTATCCAGTAGCATCATGTTTGTAAACTTTTTACAAATTCAAATTTGAACTTTATTCAGATTTGAATTCGAACTTCAAATGGCCATATCTCCTAAACCGTAGCTCCGATTGATGTGATTCTTTTTGCACCGTGTCACCGTTGCCAAACCCTATCAGTTGGACCTATCTCACGATATTTTTCACACATTAGGATCTATCCATAGTAGTTTTACTTGTATGCCTAGTATGCACTGTGGTCCACATCACATCTTTGCACCCTATGTCACATGTTGTTTTGCACTTAGGATATTTCCATGCTAGTTAAGTGTGTTGAATGTTCATTTGGTTTTTCCAAGACTTTTTGCTTTGCATGTTCTTCTTGGTTCTCTGAAACGATTGCTTATGTGAGTGCAATGTTTGACTTTATAGATTTTCATTGGAGAGTGACGAATAGTTCTATTAAGTAAATTTCTGAAAGCGATATAATCTTCATCAACTATTACCAGGCAAGTTCACATTTGACCATTCTTCCAATTACCTATGTTTATATTATGCACTTAGTCCTTTTGTGGTAGGATTGCATGGTAGGATTTATTGTTGCCAGATGGCTATGCCGTTACCTAGTAGTTAATTGAGGTAGGTCTGATCTATACATCCTTGTCACCATCGTGTAAGTTTATTTTTGCCTCCCTAAATGTAGACGTGGTTTGGGAAGCGAACATGGTGAGACATGAGTGACAAAGTAGTAAGTAGAACCAAGATAACTTAATGAACTACCTGGGCGGTATTTGGTTTGAATGGTGGCGAAGTACAGTGGGAGCATGCATGGTTAATCCATGGTGGTGCACCACTAGTGGTCGGCCGCCCAGGTTCAAATAGATCAATCATATTCTCATGTCTAGAAGCTTACGTGTGTAGCCAAAAGCCAATATGGGCTCTAGCTTAGTTGAGTAGATAGTGGTGGCTCCATCCCGGTAGAGGTGGGCCTGGGTTCCCGACGGCCCCCGACTGTTACTTTGCGGCAAAGCGACAGGGCAGGTTGAGACCACCTAGGAGAGAGGTGGGCCTGGCCCTGGTCGGCGTTCGTGGTTATTTCAAGATAACACGTTTAACGAGATCTTGGTATTTGACCTGAGTCTGGCCACTGGCCTATACGCACTAACCATCTACGCGGGGACAGTTATGGGCACTCGACTCGTGGTATCAACCGAAACCTTCGTGACGTCAGCGACTGAGCGACGCGCACCGGGTTGGACCGCGTAACGCAACTTCCTTTATAATCGAGGTTGCTAGGTCTGCTCTCCGGCCGCGTTCGCAATGTGCAGGTGTGTAAAGGGCGATGGGCCCAGACCCCTGCACCATAGGATTTAGACCGGCGTGCTGACCTCACTGTTGTGCCTAGGTAGGGCTGCGACGTGTTGATCTTCCGAGGCCGAGCATGACCCAAAAAAGTGTGTCCGGACAAAGGGGATCGAGCGTGTTGGGAAATGTGGTGCACCCCTGTAGGGAAGTTGATCTATTCGAATAGCCGTGTCCCTCGGTAAAAGGACGACCCAGAGTTGTACCTTGACCTTATGACAACTAGAATCGGATACTTAATAAAACACACCCTTCCAAGTGCCAGATACAACTGGTGGTCGCTCTCTCACAGGGCGGCGAGGGGAGGATCATTGGTTAGGATTATGCTATGCGCTGTTACTTGGTGAACTTACCATCTACTCTCTTCTCCAGCTGCAAGATGGAGGTTACCAGAAGCGTAGTCTTCGACAGGACTAGCTATCCCCCTCTTATTCCGGCATTCTGCAGTTCAGTCCACATATGATAGCCTTTTCCATTTGATACCAATGCATACATATGTAGTGTAGCTCCTTGCTTGCGAGTACTTTGGATGATTACTCACGGTTGCTTTGCTCCCCCTTTTCTCCCATTCTATACTCGATTGTTGTGACCAGACGTTGGAGCCCAGGAGCCAGACGCCACCGTCGACAACGACTAATACTACTCGGGAGGTGCCTACTACTACGTGCAACCCGCTGACGACGACCAGGAGTAGTTTAGGAGGATCCCAGGCAGGAGGCATGCGCCTCTTTTGATCTATATCCCAGTTTGTGCTAGCCTTCTTAAGGCAAACTTGTTTAACTTATGTCTGTACTCAGATATTATTGCTTCGGCTGACTCGTCTATGATCGAGCTCTTGTATTCAAGCCTTCGAGGCCCCTCGCTTGTAATATGATGCTTGTATGACTTATTTTTTTGTAGAGTTGTGTTGTGATATCTTCCCGTGAGTCCCTGATCTTGATCGTACACGTTTGCATGTATGATTAGTGTATGGTCAAATCGGGGGCGTCACAAGTTGGTATCAGAGCCAACTGCCTGTAGGAATCCCCCTTCCACACTCCTTGGCCGAAGTCGAGTCTAGACATTACAAAACTTTTTACTAGCATGGCTGTGTGCTTTACGGGCCCACGTCGCCATTTGGGTGGTATTAGGATCTTTTACTCCTCGTCTATACTCTGGGACTATGATCTCTTTTCTATTCGGGTTAAATGATTTTTACTAACCCTGAGTCTAGGTTATCGTAACTACTTCCTCCCGGAGAGCCCCTTACTCCAGACGATTAGTTGATGCAACGGAGGTTTTTGAAGATACTCTCCATTGTTCTCTCGAGACTTTGTGTCCATTGCTTTTGCCACCCCCTACCTCCGAAATATCCCTATGGATAAATACCTACACATATCATTCTTACTTTTATTCCCAGTTAATCTTGTTATTACAAGATACCCCGAAGTTCTCTCTATTGTTCCAAAAATACTTTGTGCCCACTGCCCTTGCAGTTCTTTGCAACCTGAATACCCCCACGAATAAATTTCAAGCACTTATCAAGTATCCGCTCAGCCCCAGTTGTTCATGTGTTTCACCAAAGTCTTCGAAATACTATCTGATCTTCCGAAAATCCTCAGCAGCTTATTGCTCTTGGAATTCTTGGTTGCTTGCATTATGGTTAATCCCTTAAGTTTAGTAATCTTATTGGCATCCTTTGCCACTATCATTTTGAGCCCATTGATACAATATGTTGTGAATGCACGCAATCCTCAATCAGATCCTAGAATTCATCCTTCTGGTTCAGACGTCATTTTAAACATGAGCTGGATCTCGACCAATTAAATTTTGCCATCGATTGTACCCCTAAGGCTATTCAACTTATCCATCCCTAATCAGAGCATTGCTTCTGATCCCTTGTCTTGGAATTGATAATTCCTTTGCATTTGAACTTTGAGTTAGTCAGTTGTTTCTATAAATTGATCTCCTTGCATTTCTTCTTCCTCTGGTTGAGTACCGATGCTCACATCAGATCCTTTGTGGACCACCTCATCCTTTGTTGGATTTTATCCGACAGCATCCTTCATATTCTATAAGCTTGTGAGCCTTTCCTCGGTCACATAATGCCTTTGGTAAATTGTATCCTCTGCTTTCTCCAGCATACTCTACTATCGAGCTTGTGTTATTTATTCCTGAAATTGTGGTATATGCTCCTAAGATGCCTCGATGGGTTGTACCTATGCCTTCCCCAAACCGTATGAACCCGAAAGTTTTCACGAGTCATACACTTCTGTTGTTTCACCAGATAAAATTTCTACACTACAGCCTCATCAAAAGCGAGAAGTAAAATGAAAGGTTATACATTGAAGACGTGGGAGTCGACCTTGAGCCTTTGCGTTCATGCCCATGGACCCGATGTGGAACTTATCATCGAAGCTTCTTGTAAATGATAATAATCCCGTTGTTATAAGTCCGTCCTGTATCTATGTTTGGTCCTTTGCAATCATGGTTCCGACCATATTTTCTCTTTAATACCATTTCTCGGACAAGTTGAAGTACTTGTATTGTGCAGATCATTACACCTGTCCAACCTTTACTTTGATCTACCGTCGAGTATTACACTATGATATCTGGATAATGTCATGGAACTGCATAACTTCTTATGGGTTCTTCATTAACTGTTATCTCTCACTGATTCCAATTTTTCTAGGTTCTGGGTTATCGTCAACCGAGAACACCGATATGTGAACCGATTCCGCATTCTGGTTCGATAACCCTAATTAATTTACGTTGCTTATGAGTTTAATAATCCTTCAAGTCCTTCCCAGCTGATTTACTACATCATCATCATGCTAAACCTTGATTGTGCTACCTGGTCCTTATTCCTGGAGCACAACTTTCAACGATGAACTAAGATTTCACCAATTTTCTCGTCTTATCGTTTCACCTCGAACAACAAACTTGACCCCAAGTTTGTGTCGTATCTGTGGCTCCAATAATCTTTTGCTGCATCCGTCCTTTTGCTTGATGCAGTCACTGTTCAATTGCTTCTTTGTGGATCCTCTCGACAACAAATTGTCGTGATCATCATCAACATTTTGACTCCTTCCAGGATATCAATGGAATTCTTGATGATAAGTGCCATCCTCGTTCCTTGGTAATTTGAGCTACCATCGACAACATCCTTACCTTCTTTTCATCACAAACTTGTTCATGTTATGAATGCAACTTGCTATCCAGCTTATGTTATGTTCTACCTTGGAGTATTGCCGTCTTTTAAGTCAAGAATGTAGCGAGAATTTCATCACCTAATAAGAATTCTGGATACAAGTGGTACCTCTCGCCATCTCTGTTCATTCCTTGATCCCCGTGTTGTTTCTAACCGGAAAACTGACAATTGAACTATGACGTCCGAATTCAAAACTTCTAGCAACCCGATTACTTTGAAGATAATGGTCGATAGTTCATTCTTAGACTATTGGTAATTTTATCACCATTCTAACATTAATCGTGCTACCGAGCCCATATTTCGGGTGCATCTTTCAACCAATGTTTAAATATGTGTGTTTTCCTCAAGCATACATCATTATATCATTTGATCTGACAAATGTTATCTCCTTGTTCACATAATTGTGGAAATCCATCTTTTTGGAAATCTCGATGAGTTGTCGATGAGTCCATCAACCACCTCCTCATCCTCTCCTTAGTTTAATGATGAACTCTTGTTTCGGTACTCGCTCCCATATTTCATTTTCCGAGAATCTTACATTGTCATCTCGTCTATTTGTGTTGCACCTTTTCTTCCCAAGCATCCTGAGTCTGAGGTATCCTGACATTAATGAGATCTGAATCTTGGTCAGATATGATGGTTGGAACCTTTTCCAAGAGTCATAACATTGGACTTTATATGACCCGGTAAGGTGATATCGTGCCTAGAATACCTAGCCGGAGGACCTATTGTTACCGTTTCATTTTTCGCAAGGCTATCCATTCTTCCATGAGGAAATTGTAAGACTTATTCTACAAGTTATTCCTGATGGATCCTTTGTGTTTCCAAAGTCTGACCTTTGCCTGAAGACCATGTCAATGCTATCTCAAAGCTTGTCTGTGGTACTCTGATTTTCAACAAGAACAATTGAAGCCCAATGCTAAATGTTTCTTGCTCAATTATCCAAACACCGTTGTATGGATAATGGCATGTAATTTCTCTTCCTTTTCCTAAAGGGTTTTCTACCTTCTATCCGGTCTAGGATATCATACTCTGCTTGTTCTTGGGAAGGATATGCCCCTGAAATATGTGTTTAAACACATTTTCCTTTCCATTGTTTTGTTTTAATCTGATAACCGTATTTTCCTTACCATTGTTTGGTTTAACCTTTCTTGTGATCTATATGATCTAAGCAGTAAAATTCTCCTGCTTATGTAAACACCTCGGCGTACAATTCTGTCAGAAAGACCCTGTTACTATTGTTGATGACATCCCGGTAGCCACCGATGGATGAGAACTTTGCCTATTGGTCCGCCTCGTTTCAACGAGCAGGAAAATGGTTCTCTTCGTCCCTCGCCCTTGGTACCGACGTTGTTGCCGACATAACTGGCATGCTACTCTATGACATGCCTTGCTATCATGACCATGCAAGATGTCGCCCCCCCTTCTACTATTAACCCACGTGGTGGGTCCATAACCCACAGTTCCACAGGATCGAAACCTAACTCTCCTGTACACCCCGGTTTCCAAAGTTATTCCTCGCGCGTGACCTCATATGTAATTCATGAGCCACCCTCCGAGAGATCATCAATTCTGGTATCAGACATAATACTTATTTTCGTTGCTTTGAACCCCTTTCACATGTTGTTTCAGGCATGGAACGATTTCCTAACCGCTTGAAACTTCTCAGGGTACCTCCTTACTTTACTCTTGATATTTTCTTAAGTTTCAGTTCGAGAGTTACTTTCCTCCACCGTCCCCGATGTTAGCTACCAGATAGTCAACCTTGCAGAGGTCCCTTCTCCTGGAACCTACCCACCATTTATTCTTTCGTAAGTATGATGGAGCTCGCGAAGAAAGGATGTCGACTTCATCATGATGACCTGAAGCAGAGAAATCAAGACATCAAACGTAGTGGATCTACCTCTTCGAGAAGAGCAACCAAGGCCGAGAAGATTCGTTAGGAATTCGTAACCAGACCTTTCCCCTTTATTCCACCTCTTAAATTTTGGGACGAGATTTCTTGTAGTGGAGGAGAATTGTGACGCCCGGATAATTAGGCTACAGTAATCCCCCGTTAATGATGCCACGTCACCTTTGTCATTGTAGTTAATTTTGGGTTAGTTCAAAAACCGATTCAAAATTCAAATTCAAAATCAAGTCAAACAATTAAAGTTTTCAAAAGTCAAAACTAAAGTGTTCTCAAGGTGACAAATAAATCATGGATAATATTGATGGAGAAACCACACTTTTATAAAATATTTAAATACTCTAAAATGAATAAAACAGTAGCAAATACAATTATTTAAATGCTTTTAAAATAATAAACAATTTCAAAACTAAAATTGTTATAGGCAATAAACTATTGTGGCAGTGGCCTAATTTGTAGCATCTAATTAGGTGCCACTTTAGTATTTTACTAAAACTAAAATAAATTAATTATTAAAAGAAACAGAAAAGAAAGAAAAACATATAAAAATAAAACAAAACCCCTGGCCAACTGGGCCTCGTCCCAACCGGCCCAGTCGGCCGGCCCAGCTGACCAGCCGACCCACCCCGCGCGTGGCCTACATGGCCCCCATCCCCGGGGAAACCTAGCGCACACCCCCACTTTCCCCCGCACGATCCCCTCTCCTCCCTCACTCCCACTCGATCCGGATCGGGCTCCGACCCCGGTGCCCACCTCGCCGTCGGGGTCCCCCGACGCTGCTCGTCGTCTCCAGCACCGCCCCGCCCTTGCCGCCTCGACCCCGCTGCACGCCTCGCTCCTCCCTCATCTGGATCGGGAGGCAGCCGCGCCTCGACCCTGCCAACGCCAATGCCACGCGCCACCCCGTCGCTCCTCGTCGGCGTCCCGAAGCCCGCTGTCATCGCCGGATCGACCTCGTCGTGGCCTCCTTGACCTCCTCCCCGAGCACCGCTGCCCGTACCCCTGCAACCCCTTGTGAGCCCCCTCCTTCTCCTCTGCCTCGCTCCACCGTACCCGCTCGCCGCGCCGGCGTCCGCCCCGCGCCTGCCGTGCTGCCCTGGAGCTCCGCGTGCCCGCTCGCCTCTGGACGCGCTCACCGCGCCAGCCCACGACCTGTGTTCCCCCTGCCGTACCCGCACGCCCAACCCATCCCCTGTCCGCGTCCGCCTGGGCGTGGTGCGCTGGCCGCGCGCCCATGCTGCCCTGCTCCGCCACCCTGCCTGCTCGTCCTCACGCCGCGCTGCTCCATCGACGCGCCCAAGACGCGCTGCCGCCCGCCGTTGCGCTGCGGCTGCCCCCGCACCATCCCGTAGCTGCTGTTGCCATGCTGCTGCTACTGCTAGCCCGCTGCTGCTGCTCCTCCGTCGCAGCTGCCTCACGCCGCCTCCTCTGCCGCGGCCGCCCCCCCTCCCTCGCTCGTCGCTCCTTCCCCCGCTGGGGGCCCAGGGCCTGCCCTTGGCCGCCCCTTGCGCTCGCCAGCGCACCTACGGCCTCCCAACCTCCCCGCTGCCTTTCCCATCGCCCGTCGAGGCCTCTGGCCACCAGCGCGCCATCGCCCGGGTTAACCCCGACGACACCCCCCGCCCGCACCCGTTAAGCCACTCTAGTGGCCTTCTGTGCCACTGGCAGTTGGGCCCCTCCCCTGTATTTTTTAAAATATATATATTAAAATTAATAAATAAATACATAGTTAATTAATTATTCTTAATTAATCCTGTTTAAATATCTAACTAAGTTTAATTAGCATGCTAACTAAACTAGGTTAAATTTGTAATTAGCAAAACAGCCTATGACAGGGGGCCCACCCCCTGTTGACCAGTCAAACATTGACTGGTTAACGGGGACCCCCTTGGCCGACCTGTTAGTCACTGTGTACACTTTGTGTACACTATGCTGGGTGCATCTAGCATTTTAACAATTATTTTCGAAATATGAATAAATTCTGAAAATGTTTAAAAACTTTAGAAAATCATAGAAAATAAACTGTAGCTCGGATGGAAAAACTTTGTACATGAAAGTTGCTCAGAACGACAAGACAAATCCGGATACGCAACCTGTTCGTCGGCCACACATCCCTAGCATAGCGAACACGCAAATTTCCCTTCCGATTCATCTGTCCGAAAATGCGGAACACCGGGAATACTCTCCCGGATGTTTTCCCCACTTCACCGGTATCACCTACTACTGCGTTAGGTCACCTCTAGCACCGCGTATTGCCGTTTTACGCTTTGTGATGATTTGATTGCTCTTTTATTTATTGTGTTCCCCCTCCGCTACTTCTTTCCAGTAGACTCCGAGACTGCAGCCGATGTCCGTGTGTTCGACTATATTGAAGACGACCCCTCCTTCTTGCCAGAGCAACCAAGCAAGCCCCCCCTTGATCACCAGATATCGCCTACTCTTCTCTATACTGCTTGCATTAGAGTAGTGTAGCATGATACTGCTTTCCATTAATCCTTTCCTAATGCATAGCCTGTCATTGTTGCTACAACTGTTGATACCTTACCTGCAATCCTAAATGCTTAGTATAGGATGCTAGTGTTCCATCAGTGGCCCTACACTCTTGTCCGTCTGCCATGCTATACTATCAGGCCGTGATCACTCGGGAGGTGATCACGGGTATATACTATATACTTTTTACTGTTGCATTACTTATGATACTGTTCGGAGATGGGGGCTGAAGGGGCAGGTGGCTCCATCCCGGTAGAGGTGGGCCTGGGTTCCTGACGGCCCTCGACTGTTACTTTGTGGCAAAGCGGCAGGGCAGGTTGAGACCACCTAGGAGAGAGGTGGGTCTGGCCCTGGTCGGCGTTTGCGGTTATTTCAAGATAACACGTTTAACGAGATCTTGATATTTGCTCTGAGCCTGGCCACTGGCCTATACGCACTAACCATCTACGCGGGGACAGTTATGGGCACTCGACGTCGTGCTATCAGCCGAAGCCTTCGTGACATTAGCGACTGAGCGGCGCGCGTCGGGTTGGACCACGTAACACAACTTCCTTTGTAATGGAGGTTGCTAGGTCTGCTCTCCGGCCGCGTTCGCAACGTGCAGGTGTGCAAAGGGCGATGGGCCCAGACCCCTGCGCCATAGGATTTAGACCGGCGTGCTGACCTCTTTGTTGTGCCTAGGTAGGGCTGCAACGTGTTGATCTTCCAAGGCCGGGCATGACCCAGAAAAGTGTGTCCGGACAAAGGGGGTCGAGCGTGTTGGGAAATGTGGTGCACCCCTGCAGGGAAGTTGATCTATTCGAATAGCTGTGTCCCTCGGTAAAAGGACGACCCGGAGTTGTACCTTGACCTTATGACAACTAGAACCGGATACTTAATAAAACACACCCTTCCAAGTGCCAGATACAACCGGTGGTCGCTCTCTCACAGGGCGACGAGGGGAGGATCATCGGTTAGGATTATGCTATGCGTTGTTACTTGGTGAACTTACCATCTACTCTCTTCTCCTGCTGCAAGATGGAAGTTACCAGAAGCATAGTCTTCGATAGGACTAGCTATCCCCCTCTTATTCCGGCATTCTGCAGTTCAGTCCACATATGATAGCCTTTTCCATTTGATACTAATGCATACATATGTAGTGTAGCTCCTTGCTTGCGAGTACTTTGGATGAGTACTCACGGTTGCTTTGCTCCCCCTTTTCCCCCTTTCTATACTCGATTGCTGCGACCAGACGTTGGAGCCCAGGAGCCAGACGCCATCGTCGACGACGACTACTACTACTCGGGAGGTGCCTACTACTACGTGCAGCCCGCTGACGACGACCAGGAGTAGTTTAGGAGGATCCCAGGCAGGAGGCATGTGCCTCTTTCGATCTGTATCCCAGTTTGTGCTAGCCTTCTTAAGGCAAACTTGTTTAACTTATGTCTGTACTCAGATATTGTTGCTTCTGCTGACTCGTCTATGATCGAGCTCTTGTATTCGAGCCTTCGAGGCCCCTGGCTTGTAATATGATGCTTGTATGACTTATTTTATTTGTAGAGTTGTGTTGTGATATCTTCGCGTGAGTCCCTGATCTTGACGTACACGTTTGTGTGTATGATTAGTGTACGGTCAAATCGGGTGCGTCACAGGTAGCTTGTGTGATCTCCCTAGATTCCCCACAGTTATACTAGCAAGAAAGTCTTTATATTCAGATTTGCGAGGCTCACTAGCACTACCCCACGTAGGAGTTTACAAGCAGTATTAAAATCTTCTAAGTCCATGGTATAAGATTTATCATAAAGATCAAACAAGACAGTTTGAGAATTGCGTGATGATGTAAATTTAAACCTTCTCACAAATGAATCAGTTAAATAGAGGTACGGACGGCACTTATCTGACTCGAAGCTCTCAAGATCAGCGTTACGCACATATGCTTCAAATTCCTCCTTAACTCCCTACCTGGACCATGAAATTTTCTGACGGCCGCACTTGAGCTTCTCTTGGTAGTTCATGGTCCGGCTCACGTATCGCGGGCCTTGGTCCTTGCTTCCTTGAGGAACCACATTGGTACATTTTCCTAAACATATTTCTTCCTCTGAAAAATTTCTGAAATTTTTAGTAACTCAAAACTAAAGTGAACCAAACTCAACAAAATTGATAGCTACTACTCCCATAAGTGCCTAGAGGCCATATCATGCATTAAAACTACTTTTGACCACATAAATTTGACATGCAATCTCAAGAACAAGGTCACCTAAGTAGAAAAAAATTGCAATAAATAAAGCACTAGAACAAAAACTAATTGGACCATTGGAGGAGTTACATACCAAAGAACAATCCCCCAAAGCAGTTTTGTGAATGGAGCTTTGAACAAGGAGATCGAAAATGGCAGCAAGATGAGCAAGAACTCGGGTTTGAGCTGGTGGATGATTTTTTCTAGAGCAAGACGAAGTGTGTGGGTGCAAGGATAAGTGGAGGGGACCCACGTGGGGTCCACGAGGCAGGGGGCGCACCCTCCACCCTCGTGGGCACGTGGTGGGTCCCCCTGGTGTGTTCTCAGTGCCAGATATTCTCAAATATTCCAAAAAACATATTAAATTTTTAGGGCATTTGGAGAACTTTTATTTTGGGGGTATTTTTTATTGCATGGATAATTCAGAAAACAGACAGAAAATACTATTTTTGCTTTACTTAATATAAATAACATAATGTAAAAAGAGGGTAAAGAGAGCTGTGTTTTCTAAATTCATCCATCTCATGCACATCAAAAGGAATCCACTAACAAGGTTGATCAAGTCTTGTTAACAAACTCTTTTCGAATAACATGAAACCGGAGAATTTTCGAATAACACTAGGTTACCTCAACGGGGATATGCATGTACCCAACAATAAGAATATCATATTTCTTCTTGACAGTAGGAAGAGGAAATTCAAACCCTCCAATAATAATCGTTGAAAATTTTCCAATAGAGTTGATACTATGGACTTGAGGTTGTTTCCTCGGAAAGTGTACCGTATGCTCATTACCATTAACATGAAAAGTGACATTTCCTTTGTTGCAATCAATAACAGCCCCTGCAGTAATCAAAAAGGGTCTACCAAGGATAATCGACATACTATCGTCCTCGGGAATATCAAGAATAACAAAGTCCGTTAAAATAGTAACGTTTGCAACCACAACATGCACATCCTCACAAATACCGACAGGTATAGCAGTTGATTTATCGGCCATTTGCAAAGATATTTCAGTAGGTGTCAACTTATTCAAATCAAGTCTACGATATAAAGAGAGAGGCATAACACTAACACCGGCTCCAAGATCACACAAAGCAGTTTTAACATAGTTTCTTTTAATAGAGCATGGTATAGTTGGCACTCTAGGATCTCCTAGTTTCTTTGGTATTCCACCCTTAAAAGTGTAATTAGCAAGCATGGTGGAAATTTCAGCCTCCGGTATCTTTCTTTTATTTGTAACAATATCTTTCATGTATTTAGCATAAGGGTTCATTTAAGCATATTAGTCAAATGCATACGCAAAAAGATAGGTCTAATCATTTCAGCAAAGCGCTCAAAATCCTCATCATCCTTTTTCTTGGATGGTTTAGGAGGAAAAGGCATGGGTTTCTGAACCCATGGTTCTCTTTCTTTATCGTGTTTCCTAGCAACGAAGTCTCTCTTATCATAACATTGATTCTTTGATTGTGGGTTATCAAGATCAACAACAGGTTCAATTTCTACATCATTATTATTGCTAGGTTGAGCATCAACATGAACATCATCATTAACATTATCACTAGGTTCATGTTCATTACCAGATTGTGTTTCAGTGGATTCTCAGGTGTCAACAACAGGTTCACTAGAAGCATGCAAAGTCCTATCATTTTTCTTTTTCTTCCTCTTAGAAGGACTAGGTGTATCAACATTAGCTCTTTGAGAATCTTGCTCAATTCTCTTGGGGTGGCCCTCAGGATTCAAAGGTTCCTGAGTCATTTTACCTCCTCTAGTCATAACTCTAACATCATTATCATTCTTCTTATTATTTAATTCATTGAGAAAATCATTCTGAGCTTTAAGCACTTGTTCTACTTGAGTGGTAACCATAGAAGCATGTTTACTAATAAGTTTAAGTTCACCTTTAACTCTAGACATATAATCACTCAAGTGTTCAAGCATATCAGCATTGTGTTTCAATTGTCTACCAACATAAGCATTGAAGTTTTCTTGTTTAACAATAAAATCATCAAACTCATCCAAGCATTGGCTAGCAGACTTATTACGAGGAATATCACCTTCATCAAATCTATAGAGAGAATTTACCTTTACTACCTATGTCGGGTTATCAAGACCATGTATTTCTTCAATAGGTGGTAAATTTTTAACATCTTTAGCTTTAATACCTTTTTATTTCATAGATTTCTTTGCCTCTTGCATATCTTCAGGACTGAAAAATAGAATACCCCTTTTCTCCGGAGTTGTCTTAGGAGTTGGTTCAGGAAGTGTCTAATTGTTTTCATTAGTCAACATATTATTCAATAGCAATTCAGCTTGATCAACAGTTCTTTCCCTGAAAACACAACCAGCACAACTATCCAGGTAGTCTCTGGAAGCATCGGTTAGTCCATTATAAAAGATATCAAGTATTTCATTTTTCTTGAGAGGATGATCAGGAAAATCATTAAGTAATCGGAGAAGCCTCCCCCAAGCTCGTGGGAGACTCTCTTCTTCAATTTGCACTAAATTATATATTTCCCTTAAAGCGGGTTGTTTCTTATGACGGGGAAATATTTAGCAGAGAAGTAATAAATCATATCCTGGGGACTACGCACATAACCAGGATCAAGAGAATTAAACCATGTTTTAGCATCACCCTTTAATGAGAATGGGAATAACTTAAGGATAAAGTAATAGCGAGTTTTCTCATCATGAGTAAACAGGGTGGCTATACCATTTAATTTAGTAAGATGTGCCACAACAGTTTTAGATTCATAGCCATAGAAAGATCAGATTTAACCAAAGTAATTAACTCAGGATCGACAAAGAAATCATAATCCTTATCATTAATAAAGATAGGTGAGGTAGCAAAAGCAGGGTCATATTTCATTCTAGCATTCAAAGACTTTTCTTTAAGCTTAGCTAATAATTTCTTAATATCAGATCTATCATTGCAAGCTAAGAAGTCTCTAGCAGTTTCTTCATCCATAACATAACCCTCAGGCACAACAGGCAATTCATATCTAGGGGGAGAATCTTCATCATCACTTTCATAAATATTATCAGTTTTAATAATTTCATTCTCTCTAACCCTAGCAAGTTGTTCATCAAGAAATTCACCTAGTGGCACAGTAGTATCAAGCATAGAAGTAGTTTCATCATAAGAATCATGCAAAGCAGAAGTGGCATCATCAATAACATGCGACATATCAGAATGAATAGCAGGTGTAAGTGTTGCAAGTTTACTCAAAACAGAAGGTGAATCAAGTGTAGAGCTAGATGGCAGTTCCTTACCTCCCCTCGTAGTTGAGGGAAAAATCTTGGTTCTTTGATCTTTCAAGTTCTTCATAGTGACCAGCAGATATAAATCCCAAGTGACTCAAAGAATAGAGCTATGCTCCCCGGCAACGGCGCCAGAAAATAGTCTTGATAACCCACAAGTATAGGGGATCGCAACAGTTTTCGAGGGTAGAGTATTCAACCCGAATTTATTGATTCGACACAAGGGGAGCCAAAGAATATTCTTAAGTATTAGCAGCTGAGTTGTCAATTCAACCACACCTGGAAACTTAATCTCTAAATCAAGGTATTTAGTAGCAAAGTAATATGATAGTAGTGGTAACAGTGGTAAAAGTAACGGTGGTAGTTTTGGTTTTATAGTGATTGTAACAGTAGCAACGGAAAAGTAAATAAGCGAAGAACAATATATGAAAAGCTCGTGGGCAATGGATCAATGATGGATAATTATATCGAATGCGATCAATCATGCAACAGTTATAACATAGGGTGATACATAACTAGCTCTAGTTCATCAATGTAATGTAGGCATGTATTCCGAATATAGTCATACGTGCTTATGGAAAAGAACTTGCATGACATCTTTTATCCTACCCTCCCGTGGCAGCGGGGTCCTATTGGAAACTAAGGTATATTAAGGCCTCCTTTTAATAGAGTACCGGACCAAAGCAGTAACACATAGTGAATACATGAACTCCTCAAACTACGGTCATCACCGGTAAGTATCCCGATTATTGTCACTTCGGGGTTAACGGATCATAACACATAATAGGTGACTATAGACTTGCAATACAGGATCAAGAACTCACATATATTCATGAAAACATAATAGGTTCATATCTGAAATCATGGCACTCGGGCCCTAGTGACAAGCATTAAGCATAGCAAAGTCATAGCAACATCAATCTCAGAACATAGTGGATACTAGGGATCAAACCCTAACAAAACTAACTCGATTAAATGATAAATCTCATCCAACCCATCACCGTCCAGCAAGCCTACGATGGAATTGCTCACGCACGGCGGTGAACATCATGAAATTGGTGATGGAGGAAGGTTGATGATGACGATGGCGATGGATTCCCCTCTCCGGAGCCCCGAACCAGATCAGCCCTCCCGAGAGATATTAGGGCTTGGCGGCGGCTCCGTATCGTAAAACGCGATGAATCCTTCTCCCTGTTTTTTCTCCCCGAACACGAATATATAGAGTTGGAGTTGAGGTCGGTGGAGCGTCAAGGGGCCCACGAGGCAAGGGGCGCCTAGGGGGTAGGCGCGCCCCCCACCCGTGGGCCCCCTAACGTGGATTCTTTTGCCAGTATTTTTTATATATTCCAAAAATAATCTCCGTTGATTTTTAGGTCATTCCGAGAACTTTTATTTCTGCACAAAAATAACACCATGGCAATTCTGCTGAAAACAGCGTCAGTCCGGGTTAGTTCCATTCAAATCATGCAAGTTATAGTCCAAAACAAGGGCAAAAGTGTTTGGAAAAGTTGATACGTTGGAGACGTATCATAAAGCAATTACATGGCGATTGCATTTCATACAATAAAGCGACAACCAGAAGGCTCTTGCCAGTTGCTGGTAACTTATAGAAAACATGATCATCTCATACAATAACTTATATCACATCATGTCTTGACCATATCGCATCACAACATGCCCTGCAAAAACAAGTTAGACGTCCTCTACTTTTTTGTTGCAAGTTTTACGTGGCTGCTACGGGCTTCTAGCAAGAACCATTCTTACCTATGCATCAAAACCACAATGATTTTTCGTCAAGTGTGCTGTTTTAACCTTCAACAAGGACCGACCGTAGTCAAATTTGATTCAACTAAAGTTGGAGAAACAGATACCCGCCAACCACCTTTATGCAAAACAAGTTACATGTCTCTCGGTGGAACCAGTCTCATGAACGTGGACATGTAAGGTTGGTCTGGGCCGCTTCATCCAACAATACCATCGAATCAAAGTATGACATTCTGGTAAGCAGTATGACTATTATCGCCACAACTCTTTGTGTTCTACTCATGCATATCATCTACGCATAGACCTGACTCGGATGCCACTGTTGGGAAATGTAACATGCAATTTCAAAAAAAACTCCTACGATCACGCAAGATCTATCTAGGAGATGCATAGCAACGAGAGGGGAGAGTGTGTCCACGTACCCTCATAGACCGAAAGAGGAAATGTAATGTTAACGCGGTTGATGTAGTCGAACGTCTTCGTGATCCAACCGATCAAGTACCGAACGTACGACACCTCCAAGTTCAGCACACATTCAGCTCGATGACATCCCTCGAACTCTTGATCCAGCAGAGGGTCGAGGGAGAGTTTCGTCAGCACGACGGCGTGGTGACGGTGATGGTGATGTGATCCGCGCAAGGCTTCGCCTAAGCACTACGTGAATATGACCGGAGGAGTAAACCATGGAGAGAGATGCCGCACACGGCTTGGAACAATTGGTGTTTCTCCAAGGGGTGCCCTGCCCACGTATATAAAGGAGGAGGGGAGGAGGCCGGCCATCAGGGGGGCGCCAAGGAGAGGGGAGTCCTACTAGGACTCCAAGTCCTAGTAGGATTTGGCCCCCCTCTTTTCCTTCTCATGGAGGGGGAAAGGGGGAAGGGAGAGGGAAGAGGAGAAGGAAAGGGGGCGCGCCCCCTCCCCTAGTCCAATTCAGACTCCCCATGGGACGGGGGCACGACCACCCCTTGTGGGCTGCCTCCCCTCTCCCCTATGGCCCATGTAGGCCCAATATTTCCCCGGGGGGTTCCGGTAACCCCTCGGTACTCTGATAAATATCCGAAATGTCCTGAAACCATTCCGGTGTCTGAATACCTTCGTCCAATATATCAATCTTTACCTCTCGACCATTTAGAGACTCCTTGTCATGTCCGTGATCTCATCTGGGACTCCAAACAATCTTCGGTCAACAAAACACATAACTCATAATACAAATCGTCATCGAACGTTAAGCGTGCGGACCCTACGGGTTTGAGAACTATGTAGACATGACCGAGACACATCTCCGGTCAATAACCAATAGCGAAACTTAGATGCTCATATTGGTTCCTACATATTATACGAAGATCTTTATCGGTCAAACCGCAATGACAACATACGTAATTCCCTTTTTCATTAGTATGTTACTTGTCCGAGATTTGATCTTCGGTATCCTCATACCTAGTTCAATATCATTACCGGCAAGTCTCTTTACTCGTTTTTTAATGCATCATCTCGCAACTAACTCATTAGTCACATTGCTTGTAAGGCTTATCATGATGTGCATTACCGAGAGGGCCCAAAGATACCTCTCCGATACTCGGAGTGACAAATCCTAATCTCGATCTATGCCAACCCAACAAACACCTTCGGAGACACCTGTAGAGCATCTTTATAATCACCCAGTTACGTTGTGGTGTTAGATAGCACACAAGGTGTTCCTCCGGTATTCAGGAGTTGCATAATCTCATAGTCAAAGGAATATGTATAAGTCATGAAGAAAGTAATAGCAATAAAACTTAACGATCATTATGCTAAGCTAACGGATGGGTCTTGTCCATCACATCATTCTCCTAATGATGTGATCCCATTCATCAAATGACAACACATGTCTATGGTCGGGAAACTTAACCATCTTTGATTAACGAGCTAGTTAAGTAGAGGCATACTAGGGACACTTTGTTTTGTCTATGTATTCACACATGTATCAAGTTTCCGGTTAATACAATTCTAGCATGAATAATAAACATTTATCATGATATGAGGAAATATAAATAACAAATTTATTATTGCCTCTAGGGCATATTTCCTTCACTGAGTTCAATCTCAGCCTCCCTAACCAGACGTACAGTCGTCACAGCAACTGGAACTGGTCCACCAAATCCCTGTCTTCACCAAGCAACTGGTTCTATCCCCACCTTCCTTTACTTTTCAGTTTGTCTTCATGAAGTCATTGCTTGCCTGTCTAATCTAATTGACTTCACTGTGTGAAGACTGAAAGTGCGTTATATCGACTAGAGGGGGGGTGAATAGGCAATTTTTATGAAAGTCTTCAAAATGTGGAAGTTATGAAGACAAATGATAGAAATAAACCTATTACCCTGCAGCAGAAGGTAGACTACACTAGGCAAGCCATAGTCAAGTATTCAATAGAGTGAAAGCACAATGACTAATAGCAGCAATGTAGTAAGGATCAGGTAGGAAGATATTGTGAAGCCACACAGAACACGCAGTCACTCAGTAAAGACAAAAGATAGTGCGAACATACAATGACTTCACAAGGAGTAACAGTAAGTAAAGGGAAGGGAAGATGAAACCAGTGACTCGCTGAAGACAATGATTTGTTGGACCAGTTCCAGCTGTTGTGACAACTGTACGTCTGGTTAGGGCGGCTAGGTATTTAAACCTTAGGACACACAGTCCCGGACACCCAATCCTCATCGTATTCCCCTTGAGCTAAGGTCACACAGACCTCGCCCAATCACTCTGGTAAGTCTTCAAGGTAGACTCCCAAACCTTCACAGACTTTGTTCACCGGCAATCCACAATGTCTCTTGGATGCTCAGAACGCGATGCCTAACCGGCTGGAGGATGCACAGTCCTCAAGTGTAATAAGTCTTCAGATCACACAAACAAGAAGACTTAAGTGATGCCTAATTCTCTTTGGCTCTGGGTGGTTAGTGCTTTATCCTCGCAAGGAATTCTCTCTCAAAGGCTTCGAGGTGGGTTGCTCTCAAACGACAAAAGCCGTACTCTGAATCTGAGCAGCCAACCATTTATGGTTGTAGGGGGTGGGCTATTTATAGCTGTTGGAAATATGCCCTAGAGGCAATAATAAATTGATTATTATTATATTTCCTTGTTCATGATAATCGTTTATTATCCATGCTAGAATTGTATTGATAGGAAACTCGGATACATGTGTGGATACATAGACAACACCATGTCCCTAGTAAGCCTCTAGTTAACTAGCTCGTTGATCAATAGATGGTTACGGTTTCCTGACCATGGACATTGGATGTCGTTGATAACGGGATCACATCATTAGGAGAATGATGTGATGGACAAGACCCAATCCTAAGCATAGCACTAGATCGTGTAGTTCGTATGCTAAAGCTTTTCTAATGTCAAGTATCATTTCCTTAGACCATGAGATTGTGCAACTCCCGGATACCGTAGGAGTGCTTTGGGTGTGCCAAACGTCACAACGTAATTGGGTGGCTATAAAGGTACACTACGGGTATCTCCGAAAGTGTCTGTTGGGTTGGCACGAATCGAGACTGGGATTTGTCACTCCGTGTGACAGAGAGGTATCTCTGGGCCCACTCGGTACGACATCATCATAATGTGCACAATGTGATCAAGGAGTTGATCACGGGATGATGTGTTACGGAATGAGTAAAGAGACTTGCCGGTAACGAGATTGAACAAGGTATCGGGATACCGACGATCGAATCTTGGGCAAGTGTCGTACCGATAGACAAAGGGAATTGTATACGGGATTGATTAAGTCACTTGACATCGTGGTTCATCCGATGAGATCATCGTGGAACATGTGGGAGACAACATGGGTATCCAGATCCCGCTGTTGGTTATTGACCGGAGAGTCATCTCGGTCATGTCTGCATGTCTCCCGAACCCGTAGGGTCTACACACTTAAGGTTCGGTGACGCTAGGGTTATAGAGATATTAGTATGCGGTAACCCGAAAGTTGTTCGGAGTCCCGGATGATATCCCAGACGTCACGAGGAGTTCCGGAATGGTCCGGAGGTAAATAATTATATATAGGAAGTGCTATTTCGGCCATCGGGACAAGTTTCGGGGTCACCGGTATTGTAACGGGACCACCGGAAGGGGTCCCGGGGGTCCACCGGGTGGGGCACCTGCCCCGGGGGGCCACATGGGCTGTAGGGGGTGCGCCTTGGCCTATATGGGCCAAGGGCACCAGCCCCAAGAGGCCCATGCGCCAAGAGTAGAGGAAAAGGGAGAGTCCTAAAGGGGGAAGGCACCTCCGAGGTGCCTTGGGGAGGATGGACTCCTCCCCCCCTTGGCCGCACCCTTCCTTGGAGGAAGGGGCAAGGCTGCGCCCTCCCCCTCTCCCTTGGCCCTATATATAGTGGGGGGAAGGGAGGGCAACCATACCTAAGCCCTGGCGCCTCCCTCTCCCTCCCATGACACATCTCCCTCCTCCCGCAGCGCTTGGCGAAGCCCTGTTGGAATCCCGCTACTTCCACCACCACGCCGTCGTGCTGTTGGATCTCCATCAACCTCTCCTCCCCCCTTGCTGGATCAAGAAGGAGGAGACATCGCTGCTCCGTACGTGTGTTGAACGTGGAGGTGTCGTCCGTTCGGCGCTAGGATCATCGGTGATTTGGATCACGACGAGTACGACTCCAGCAACCCCGTTCTCTTGAACGCTTCCACGCGCGATCTAAAAGGGTATGTAGATCCACTCCTCCCTCGTTTCTAGATGACTCCATAGATAGATCTTGGTGACACGTAGGAAAATTTTGAATTTATGCTACGTTCCCCAACAGTGGCATCATGAGCTAGGTCTATGCGTAGTTTTTATGCACGAGTAGAACACAAAGTAGTTGTGGGCGTTGATTTTGTTCAATATGCTTAAGTTACTAGTCCAATCTTGATTCGGTGGCATTGTGGGATGAAGCGGCCCGGACAGACCTTACACGTACTCTTATGTGAGACTGGTTCCACCGACTGACATGCACTAGTTGCATCAGGTGGCTAGCGGGTGTCTGTCTCTCCCACTTTAGTCGGATCGGATTCGATGAAAAGGGTCCTTATGAAGGGTAAATAGAAATTGGCATATCACGTTGTGGTTTTTGCGTAGGTAAGAAACGTTCTTACTAGAAACCCATAGCAGCCACATAAAACATGCAAACAACAATTAGAGGACGTCTAACTTGTTTTTGCAGGGTATGCTATGTGATGTGATATGGCCAAAAGGATGTGATGAATGATATATGTGATGTATGAGATTGATCATGTTCTTGTAATAGGAATCACGACTTGCATGTCGATGAGTATGACAACCGGCAGGAGCCATAGGAGTTGTCTTAATTTATTTATGACCTGCGTGTCAACATAAACGTCATGTAATTACTTTACTTTATTGCTAACCGTTAGCTGTAGTAGTAGAAGTAATAGATGACGTGACAACTTCATGGAGACACGATGATGGAGATCATGATGATGGAGATCATGGTGTCATGCCGGTGACAAGATGATCATGGAGCCCCAAGATGGAGATCAAAGGAGCTATATGATATTGGCCATATCATGTCACTATTATTTGATTGCATGTGATGTTTATCATGTTTATACATATTGTTTACTTAGAACGACGGTAGTAAATAAGATGATCCCTCATTAAAAATTTCAAGAAAGTGTTCCCCCTAATTGTGCACCGTTGCGACAGTTCGTTGTTTCGAAGCACCACGTGATGATCGGGTGTTAGATTCTAACGTTCACATACAACGGGTGTAAGACAGATTTACACACGTGAAACACTTAGGTTGACTTGACGAGCCTAGCATGTGTACAGACATGGCCTCGGAACACAGAAGACCGAAAGGTCGAGCATGAGTCGTATGGTAGATACGATCAACATGAAGATGTTCACCGATGATGACTAGTCCGTCTCACGTGATGATCGGACACGGCCCAGTTGACTCGGATCATGTAATCACTTAGATGACTAGAGGGATGTCTATCTGAGTGGGAGTTCATAAGATGAACTTAATTATCCTGAACATAGTCAAAAGGTCTTTGCAAATTATGTCGTAGCTCGCGCTTCAGTTCTACTGTTTAGATATGTTCCTAGAGAAAATTTAGTTGAAATTTGATAGTAGCAATTATGCGGACTAGGTCCGTAAACTGAGGATTGTCCTCATTGCTTCATAGAAGGCTTATGTCCTTAATGCACTGCTCAGTGTGCTGAACCTCGAACGTTGTCTGTGGATGTTGCGAACATCTGACATACACATTTTGATAACTACGTGATAGTTCAGTTAAACGGTTTAGAGTTGAGGCACCGAAGACGGTTTTTTGAAACGTCACGAAACATATGAGATGTTTCGAGGGCTGAAATTGGAATTTCAGGCTCGTGCCCACGTCAAGAGGTATAAGACCTCCGACGATTTTCTTAGCCTGCAAACTAAGGGAGAAAAGCTCAATTGTTGAGCTTGTGCTCAGATTGTCTGAGTACATCAATCATTTGAATCGAGTGGGAGTTGATCTTCCAGATGAGACAGTGATGTTTCTCCAAAGTCATTGCCACCAAGCTGCTAGAGCTTCGTGATGAACTATAATATATCAGGGACATATATGATGATCCTTGAGATATTCGTGATGTTTGACACCACAAAAGTAGAAATCAAGAAGGGGCATCAATTGTTGATGGTTGGTGAAACCACTAGTTTCAAGATGGGCAAGGGCAAGAAGGGATACTTCATGAAACGGCAATTCAGCTGCTGCTCTAGTGAAGAAACCCAAGGTTGAACCCAAACCCGAGACTAAGTGCTTCTGTAATAAGGGGAACAGCCGCTGGAGCAGAATTACCCTAGATACTTGGTAGATAAGAAGGCTGGCAAGGTCGATAGAAGTATATTGGATATACATTGTGTTGATGTGTACTTTACTAGTACTCCTAGTAGCACCAGGGTATTAGATACCGGTTTGGTTGCTAAGTGTTAGTAACTCGAAATAAAAGCTACGGAATAAACGGAGACTAGCTAAAGGTGAGCTGACGATATGTGTTGGAAGTGTTTCCAATGTTGATATGATCAAGCATCGCACGCTCCCTCTACCATCGAGATTGGTGTTTTCGTTGAGCATAGACATGATTGGATTATGTCTATCGCAATACGGTTATTCATTTAAAGAGAATAATGGTTACTCTGTTTATTTGAATAATACCTTCAATGGTCTTGCACCTAAAATGAATGGTTCATTGAAATCTCGATCGTAGTGATACACATGTTCATGCCAAAAGATAGTAATGATAGTACCACCTACTTGTGGCACTGCCACTTAAGTCATATCGGTATAAAACGCATGAAGAAGCTCCATGTTGATGGATCTTTGGACTCACTCATTTTTGAAAGTTTGAGGCATGCGAACCATGTCTATTGGTGTATATGCATGAAGAAACTCCATGCAAATGGACCGTTTGGACTCACTTGATTTTGAATCACTTGAGACATGCAAATCATACCACATGGGCAAGATGACTGAAAGCCTCATTTTCAGTAAAATGGAACTAGAAAGCAACTTGTTGGAAGTAATACATTTTGATGCGTGCAATCCAATGAGTGCTGAGGCATGTAGTGGATATCGTTATGTTCTTACTTCACAGATGATTTGAGTAGATGTTGAGTATATTTACTTGATGAATCACGAGTCTGAATTATTGAAAGGTTCAAGTAATTTCAGGGTGAAGTTGAAAGATCGTCGTGACAAGAGGATAAAATATCTATGATATGATCATAGAGATGAATATCTGAATTACGAGTTTGGCACAGAATTAAGACATTGTGGAAATTGTTTCACAACTAATACAGCCTGGAACACCATAGTGTGATGGTGTGTCCGAACATCATAACTGCACCCTATTGGATATGATGCATACCATGATGTCTCTTATCGAATTGCCACGATAGTTTATGGGTTAGGCATTAGAGACAACCACATTCACTTTAAATAGGGCACCACGTAATTCCGATGAGATGACACCGTATGAACTATGGTTTAGAGAAACCTAAGTTGTCATTTCTTAAAAGTTTGGGGCTGCGACGCTTATGTGAAAAAGTTTCAGGCTGATAAGCTCGAACCCAAAGCGGATAAATGCATCTTCATAGGACACCCAAAACAGTTGGGTATACCTCCTGTCTCAGATCCGAAAGCAATAAGGGATTGTTTCTAGAATCGGGTCCTTTCACGAGGAAAAGTTTCTCTCGAAAGAATTGAGTGGGAGAATGGTGGAGACTTGATGAGGTTATTGAACCGTCTCTTCAACTAGTGTGTGGCAGAGCACAGGGAGTTGTTCCTGTGGCACCTACACCAATTGAAGTGGAAGCTTATGATAGTGATCATGAAACTTCAGATCAAGTCACTACCAAACCTCGTGGGATGACAAGGATGCGTACTACTTCAGAGTGGTACGTAATCCTGTCTTGGAAGTCATGTTGCTAGACAACAATGAACCTACGAGCTATGGAGAAGCGATGGTGGGCCCGGATTCCGATAAATGGCTCGAGGCCATAAAATCCGAGAGAGGATCCATGTATGAAAACAAAGTGTAGACTTTGGCAGAACAGCTCGATGGTCGTAAGGCTGTTGAGTGCAGATGGATTTTAAAAGGAAGACGGACAATGATGGTAAGTATCACCATTAAGAAAGCTCGACTTGTCGTTAAGATGTTTTCCGACAAGTTCAAGGAGTTGACTACGATGAGACTTTCTCACTCGTAGCGATGCTAAGAGTCTGTTGGAATTATATTAGCAATTACTGCGTTATTTGTGAAATCTTGCAGATAGGATGCCAAAAACCATTGTTTCCTCGACGATTTTTGAGGAAAGGTTGTATGTGATACAACCGGAAGGTTTTGTTAATCCTGAAAGATGCTAATAAGTATGCAAAGCTCCAGCAATCCTTCTAAGGACTGGAGTAAGCATCTCGGAGTTGGAATGTATGCTTTGATAAGATGATCAAAGTTTTGGGTGTATACAAAGTTTATGAGAAACTTGTATTTCCAAAGAAGTGAGTGGGAGCACTATAGAATTTCTGATAAATATATGTTGACATATTGTTGATCAGAAATGACGTAGAATTTCTGGAAAGCATATAGGGTTATTTGGAAAGTGTTTTTCAATGGAAAGCCTGGATTAAGCTACTTGAACATTGAGCATCAAGATCTATAAGGATAGATCAAAACGCTTAATGGTACTTTCAAATGAGCACATACCTTGACATGATCTTGAAGGTGTTCAAGATGGACCAGTCAAAGAAGGAGTTCTTGCCTGAGTTGTAAGGTATGAAGTTAATACTTAAAGCTCGACCACGGTAGAATAGAGAGAAAGGACGAAGGTCGTCCCCTATGCTTAGACATAGGCTCTATAGTATGATATGCTGTGTACCGCACCTGAAGTGTGCCTTGCCATGAGTCAATCAAGGGGTACAAGAGTGATCCAAGAATGGATCACAGGACAGCAGTCAAAGTTATCCTTAGTAACTAGTGGACTAAGGAATTTTCTCGATTATGGAGGTGGTAAAAGAGTTCGTCGTAAAGGGTTACGTCGATGCAAGCTTAACACCTATCCAGATAGCTCTGAGTAGAGATACCGGATACGTATAATGGAGCAACAATTTAGAATAGCTCCAAGTAGAACAGTTATTTGGAATAGCTCCAAATAGAACGTGGTAGCTGCATCTAGGAGATGACATAGAGATTTGTAAAGCACACACGGATCTGAAAGGTTCAGACCCGTTGACTAAAACCTCTCTCACAAGCAAAACATGATCAAACCCCAGAACTCATTGAGTCTTAATCACATGATGATGTGAACTAGTTTAGCGACACTAGTAAACTCCTTGGATGTTGGTCGCAT
The DNA here is from genome assembly GCF_003073215.2 of Triticum urartu. Classification (NCBI taxonomy): domain Eukaryota; kingdom Viridiplantae; phylum Streptophyta; class Magnoliopsida; order Poales; family Poaceae; genus Triticum; species Triticum urartu. The sequence continues at coordinate 233,390,460 of NC_053027.1, read as the reverse complement.
GGCGATGTGACCTGTGAGTGTTAATCACATGGCGATGTGAACTAGATTATTGACTCTAGTGCAAGTGGGAGACTGTTGGAAATATGCCCTAGAGGCAATAATAAATTGATTATTATTATATTTCCTTGTTCATGATAATCGTTTATTATCCATGCTAGAATTGTATTGATAGGAAACTCAGATACATGTGTGGATACATAGACAACACCATGTCCCTAGTAAGCCTCTAGTTGACTAGCTCGTTGATCAATAGATGGTTACGTTTTCCTGACCATGGACATTGGATGTCGTTGATAACGGGATCACATCATTAGGAGAATGATGTGATGGACAAGACCCAATCCTAAGCATAGCACTAGATCGTGTAGTTCGTATGCTAAAGCTTTTCTAATGTCAAGTATCATTTCCTTAGACCATGAGATTGTGCAACTCCCGGATACCGTAGGAGTGCTTTGGGTGTGCCAAATGTCACAACGTAACTGGGTGGCTATAAAGGTACACTACGGGTATCTCCGAAAGTGTCTGTTGGGTTGGCACGAATCGAGACTGGGATTTGTCACTCCGTGTGACGGAGAGGTATCTCTGGGCCCACTCGGTAGGACATCATCATAATGTGCACAATGTGATCAAGGAGTTGATCACGGGATGATGTGTTACAGAACGAGTAAAGAGACTTGCCGGTAACGAGATTAAACAAGGTATCGGGATACCGACGATCGAATCTCGGGCAAGTGTCGTACCGATAGACAAAGGGAATTGTATACGGGATTGATTAAGTCACTTGACATCGTGGTTCATCCGATGAGATCATCGTGGAACATGTGGGAGCCAACATGGGTATCCAGATCCCGCTGTTGGTTATTGACGGGAGAGTCATCTCGGTCATGTCTGCATGTCTCCCGAACCCGTAGGGTCTACACACTTAAGGTTCGGTGACGCTAGGGTTATAGAGATATTAGTATGCGGTAACCCGAAAGTTGTTCGGAGTCCCGGATGAGATCCCGGACATCACGAGGAGTTCTGAAATGGTCCGGAGGTAAAGAGAATTATATATAGGAAGTGCTATTTCGGCCATCGGGACAAGTTTCGGGGTCACCGGTATTGTACCGGGACCACCGGAAGGGTCCCGGGGGTCCACCGGGTGGGGCCACCTGCCCCGGGGGCACATGGGCTGTAGGGGGTGCGCCTTGGCCTATATGGGCCAAGGGCACCAGCCCCAAGAGGCCCATGCGCCAAGAGTAGAGGAAAAGGGAGAGTCCTAAAGGGGGAAGGCACCTCCGAGGTGCCTTGGGGAGGATGGACTCCTCCCCCCCTTGGCCGCACCCTTCCTTGGAGGAAGGGGCAAGGCTGCGCCCTCCCCCTCTCCCTTGGCCCTATATATAGTGGGGGGAAGGGAGGGCAACCATACCTAAGCCCTGGCGCCTCCCTCTCCCTCCCATGACACATCTCCCTCCTCCCGCAGGCGCTTGGTGAAGCCCTGTTGGAATCCCGCTACTTCCACCACCACGCCATCGTGCTGTTGGATCTCCATCAACCTCTCCTCCCCCCTTGCTGGATCAAGAAGGAGGAGACGCCGCTGCTCCGTACGTGTGTTGAACGCGGAGGTGTCGTCCGTTCGGCGCTAGGATCATCGGTGATTTGGATCACGACGAGTACGACTCCATCAACCCCGTTCTCTTGAACGCTTCCACGCGCGATCTACAAGGGTATGTAGATCCACTCCTCCCTCGTTGCTAGATGACTCCATAGATAGATCTTGGTGACACGTAGGAAAATTTTGAATTTATGCTACGTTCCCCAACAATAGCCACTTGGCAACCCGACCTGATTTGTCCGAAATGACTCTGGGTCACTAAGGAACTGACACGTGTTCCAACGATCAGATTTCAAACTCACACGGCAACTTTACTTGGGCTTCAAGCAAAGCTGACTTGCCCGACGCTGGACAAGATTTGCTCTCAAAGTCTTCACTCGAAGACATAGGTTTTGTTTAAGCATCACTTCAGTCATTCTGACTGGTTCTCTTGGACCCCACTTAACAGTACGGTGGTTCCTATGACTCAACACAGAAGAAAGAGAACTACGAAAGATCTAAGTCTTCGAGCTCCATAGGCTTCATGTGGTGTCTTCTCTTGTCATAGTCTTCAATGTGAATATCTTCATATACCACCTTTGACTTCAATGTCTTCATACATTTTTAGGGGTCATCTCTGGTAGGAAAATCGAATCAATGAGGGACTTCTACCCGTGTTATCCTGCAATTCTCACAAACACATTAGTCCCTCAACTAGGTTTGTCGTCAATACTCCAAAACCAACTAGGGGTGGCACTAGATGCACTTACAAAGACTATTACATGTTTGGCTTCATACTGTCTTCCATTCTGATCCTTTCTACCTAGTTGCTGATAGGCTTCGTACTTTCACTGTATTGCTTACCTTACTATGGCTTGTCTAGTGTAGTCTATCTTCCGCTACATATCAATAGGTTCATTTCATTTGTTTGTCTTCAAAGACCTCGTGTTTTGAAGACTTTCATAAAAATTGCCTATTCACCCCCCTCTAGTCGATAACTAGCACTTTCATGGTGCGACATCTTACCTTGCATGGTATGTCCAACTGTCTTAGGTTTCCATGTGGGGTATGTAGCAAAGCCAACATTCGGTGACCGTCGATACGTCCCCTTGGAAGTCTATAGATAATATTTTGGTTAAACTAAGAAACAGTTTGTGTAAATGTTGATCAACTTGGCTAGGCCTTGCCCATGCTTTAATAATAGATTGGCTCCACCATTGACTATAGTAAACATTTCATGTGGTTAATCAAAATCTTTCAGGTTGGTCTAACTTGTTTAGCATCATAGTTTTTTTCAGTGAATATTGGTGGGCACACCTAGACTCAGAGATGATAACTTCAAAAGATCTTGATACCTTTTTTAATGTGAAACATAGTTGTGTTGCTCGTGTCGTACCATTTTATTTGAATGTTACATTCCCGATCTATTACACTCACCATTTCATATAAATCACAAGCACTAGTCTTAGATACACTATGATCTTGTGGGAGAAGAAATGGAAATAGAGAAGAGAGAGAGAGAGAGAGCCGCCGCTATCGTGCCTTGCCGGATGCAATTGGGTGCCTTTTCCTAGTTGACCCCTAGCCTTAAGTAGTTGTTGGCGGAGGGAATGGTGGGCCACTCTTGTCATTGACAAATTTGGGCCCATATTATCGCTTGTGATGTTGATGATGACCCACAATTATAGGGGATCAATCGTAGTCCTTTGGATAAGTAAGAGTGCCAAACCCAACAAGGAGCATGAGGGATTAATACGTGGTTTTCAGCAAGGTATTCTCTGCAAGTGTTGTAAGACAATTGTGACGGATAGTTTTATAGTAAAATAATTGGTAACAAGTAACCAAAGTAGCAAGGTGCAGCAAGGTTTCCCAATTATTAATATTACTAAGGGCAAGTCGGAAGTACTTCTTATAGTGATTAAAGCGTTCTCAAGGACACACGAGAATTTCATCTAGTCACTTTCACCATGATTCATTGACTCGTGTTCATTGCTTTGATAAATTTTTATGTGGGTAGGCCAGAGCTAAGCTGTTGTTCTTATTTGATCAAACAACCTACTTATGATTATCCCCTCCATGCAAGCATCCACAAAAACAAGAGAAAAATTAAGATAAATATAACCATAGCATTAGACAAAATTATCCAAATCAGCCGCTTACAGAACATCTCATAAACTGGGGTTTAGATTTCTGTCACTCTCGCAACCCATCATCTATAGACTAATCCCACAATGCCTTCACCTAGGCCCAAGCATGGTGAAGTGTCATGTAGTCGATGTTCACACAACACCACTAGAGGAAGAACAACATCAAAACACTAAACAAAAACCCACTTCACATATTACCTATAACAGGACTTCTCCCATGTCCTCAAGAACAAACAGAACTACTCACAAAGCATAATTGTGTTCATGACCAGAGGAGATAAATAAGTGGCTAAAAATCTGAACATATAGTCTTCCACCAAGTAAACCAACTAGCATCAACTACAAGTTGTAAATAAACACTACTAGCACTCCTAGGTATGAATGTGAGGTTTGATACAAAGATTGAAAGCAAGGGAACAAGTACAGTTTGGAGATGAGATGGTTCTCGTGAAGATGTTGATGGAGATGACTCCTCCCATGATGAGAGGAGCGTTGATGGTGATGATGACTTCGATTTTCCCCTCCCGGTGGGAAGTTTCCCCGGCGGAATCGCTCCGCCGGAGAGCAAAAGTGATTCTGCCTAGGTTTTGCCTCGAGATGGCGGTGGCTCGTCCCGAAAGTCTTCTATTTATTTTTTTCTAGGGAAAATGGCTTCATATAGCAGAAGATGGGCATCGATGGACCTCCATGGGCCCCACAAGTGCAGCTAGCGTGCCCCTGAGCTTGTGGGACCATGGAGGGTCTTCTCTAGTATCTTTTTCTCACAGTATTTTTTATATATTCAAAAATAAATCTTTATAAATTTTCACATCAATTGGACCTCCGGAGCTCTATTGTAGCTTTCTCAAACTTAGAATTCCAGTTGCCGGCAATCTCCCTCTTGTGGTGTATCTTACATTTTAAGAGAGAAAAGACATTAGAATTGCATCAAAAAGTGGAATATAGCTTTAAAACAATAAAAATAATAGTAGGAAAACATGATGCAAAATTGACGTATCAGTGGATGATCCTTGCTGGCCGACCAATGACACGGTCCTGTCCCTGATTGGTCCCAATGGCCATGGCCATGCTCACAGCGTCAGCTAGAATATTTGGTTGACGTGGCATCAGTCTTCACAAACTCATTTTGCGCGGCTCTGGTACACACCAGTAATGATCTCACCACACATAAGTTGCTTTAAGATTCGGGCCACGGAGAGCTATTATTCCTCCCTTTTTGCTATACAAAATGAACACCAGGTCGAATAGAACTATTGGCCCCCACCATTGTCCTTACATGAAGGCATGGATGTGACTGCCCACTCTCTCTCTTCTCTCATACACGCATGCATATATCTATTCTCTCTCGCTTGCAAATCCATAGACTTTATTTCATCTAGCCAATTAAAAACATTTATGTCCTTTAAAACAAGGTTCATTTTTGAAACAATTTATATATTTGAATTAATCATGCCAAGGCCTTTAGAACTAAACCAAATTTGAATACATTTCAAACACGTTTAAATTTCAATGTTTCACATTTCGTATGTGGAACAAACCAATTTCAGTTGAAAAATGTGATTTTTGGGAAGCAAGACAGTGGAAAGTGAAATATAGGTTCTGAAATGTGCAACTGCAATAGATGTGATTTTTGTTTAACAATGTGCAATTGAAATAGATGTGAGGTTTGTGCAACAAGCCAGAAGTGAAATGTAGTTTCTGAATTGTGAAATAACAACAATAGAAAGTAAAATTATAATGTATCATTGTGAAACTGATTATTTGAAAATATGAAATAATTTTATTTCCAAAGAGTGAAATAGTTTATTTAAGAAATGTGCAAATAAAATAGATGTTTTTTGTAAAACAAGCCAGTCATTCTGAATTGTGAAATAGTAATCACAAAAAGTGAAATTATAATATATCATTGTGAAACTGATTATTTTGGAAATATGAAATAATTTATTTCAAAAGAGTGAAACGGGTCATTTGAGAAATGTGCGATTGAAATATATATTATTTTTGTGAAACAAGCCTGTAGAAAGATAAATGTAGGCTCTAAATTTTGAAATAGTAGCCACATAATTGAAGTTGTAATGTGACAAAGTGAAACTGATTATTTGAAAATGTGAAATAATTTATTTCAAAAAAGGTGAAATAGGTTATTTCAGAAATGTGCGATTGAAATAGTTGTTATTTTTGTGCAATAAGCCAGTGGAAAGTGAAATGTAGGTTTAAAATTGTGAAATAGCAACTACAAAAAATTAAATTGTAATTTATCAATGCGAAATTGATTATTTCAAAATGTGAAATGTATGTTCGAATTAAATGTGGTTGAACAATATTCAAGATTGGTCTCATTTTAAATATTTTGGCACAAGGACTTCAAATATGAAAAAAAATATCATAAAACGAATATATGGTTTAAAATATATGGGGGAAGCGAGAGAGAGTGGGTCTGCCATATTACTGTTGTCATGCATGTAAAGTACACTGGTGAGCCTGATACTGAAATATCTATATTTCATAAACAAGAGAAAACTTTCTTATACAGCACATGAGTAAGTATACGGTTCGAGGTGTCAGTAGCTGATTGGCTAGGCAGGTGCTGGTAGGTAGCTCAATTTCCCACTTTCCAGCATTCTTGCATCGAAACTGCTTGGCAGATGACAAAGGCATGCACAGCTGCACGACGGGAGTGCTGGCCGTCTGCTACCCTTTAATGATACATATGAACGAACGGATATGCACTATCGTGCACAAATCGTCTGAAACTATACTGTTTTTGCATGTGTCTTCCATTGGGTCTCTAACATTGAATCACTAAAGTGGGTTTTCGTGCTAAATAATACTCTGTGTTTCACTTGGGACCTCGGGTGTTCATATTTCAACCATGGCTGACGTACCCATGCTATTATTACGGTCCCATGAGCCAATATGGTTAGCTGAAATCTCAATGAAGCTATCCATCAATGATAGTTTTTCAAAAAAATAAATCCAACAATGACAAGGTCGACCTGAGCAGACTAAGGCATAGTCTAGTGATGAAAAGGGACTGATGCCTTTCCACCCACCCAACAATGGCGGAGCTACGAAGAAAACCTCGACTGACGAAACTAAAAGAAAACACAAAATATTTCAACCCAAGCAATGGACGAAGAGCTGCCGCTGAAAAATCTTTCTCAACTTCATATGTAATTGTACCATATCTCTTTGTCTTTTGAAAACTAAATTGATTCTACATTGATTAGCCTGCCCATGACAATTATCTACCAAATTAAGATGTGTATTATCAATTGATTTAATTTCAGAGTGCTACAGCCTACAACCTATATTTTATAGGAAAATTAGTACTGACCAATGAGTAAGAGATGAGAGTTTGGAGGGTGCGGATGTTCCTGAGCAGCAGCGCTCGACGTCTAGGTTACTACTCGCCCGGCTGCCCGCTACCGCTGCTACCTGTGTCTCCTGGGGCATGTGTCGCCCTCAGGCCTCCGCACCGCTCGGTGCTGCTACTTGTTGCGATGGTGTGACCGGCAGCTCAACCTTCGCAGCTCCGTGCGACATCTCTTTGGCCCTCCCTGTAGCTGTACGCGTGATTCGTGCCTTAGCGTCGGTCTGCTACTCTGTTGGATAGGAAAGCAATCAAGGGAGGCATCGAGCTGCTACTCTGCTCGATAGGAAGAGCAATCAAGGGAGGCATCGAGCAACAGAGGCTGGATGCAAGAAGAGAATAGGGACGAGGCGAGGCTACATGCAAAAGCCAGTCGTATATTTGTACTATTATATGTATTTTTACTTCAGAGACTGGGTGGGCCATGGCACGCTTTGCCCTCACGAAGCTTCGGCAATGCCATCTAGGTTCAAAGCATGATACTTGCTGGGTTTGTTGCACCAATATACTGTAGGGGTCTCTTTACAGTCTTTTTATAAAAAAAAGACAAGGTCGACCTGATCGATGCTGATCCTAATAATGGAGTCGGCGCAAGAAGATCCGCCATGAGCATACCGTATCAATCAATTTGTAGCGTGTCGCGATGGAGAACCTGGCTTCGGCCACGGGGATAGTGTCATGTTGCAACTAGCAGCGCGTAACCTTGCTGCGGCGCGTATATTTGCGTGGGAATCCCAAAACTAGCCAAAGCCAACCCGTTGGTGACAGCAAATCCCCCGGACACATGACGAAAGCTGTTTGGATATATCATACATGTCCTCCGACCGCGGCTCCGGCAAATTAGGTTGCTTGATGGATCGCGTTTTCGGTTCATGTTCTTCAGGCTGCTAGTATTTAAATCGTGCGATCAAGGATCATGTTCTTTTCTTCTTCTTTTTCCGGGATCACAGGTCCATGCATGTTTTGGCATGATACATGTTAAATCATGTACCGGCCAGTTTGACGTAGTAGCCTCTGTGTGTGAATAAGTGTACATCTAGGTTTTGTTTTAAGTTAAAGTTACGAAATTTTGACTAACTTTATAGAAAAAAGTAGCAGCATTTATTGCACTAAATTGATATCAGTAGATTCGTTTTGAAATGTACTTTCATAATATACAAATTTGATGTCATACATGCTATTACTTTTTTTTATAAAGTTGGTCAAAATTTTAAAACTTTGATTTAAAACAAAAGGTAAAAATACACTTATTCATAGACAGAGAGAAAAATACACTTTAACTTAGAACAAGAGGTAAAACTTTGAGTATGTTGTAGCTGGCTAGCTAGCTAAGGTGCCGTTTTTGTTTCGTAGCTAACCAAGCAGTGGGCAGTTCGACTGAGTGAAAAATTCACAATCGATGAATTCAGAAATCGGGGATCTTGTCCCGCTTGAGACAAGCGCATCCTGTCCAGAGTCAGCACATCCTGCACAGGGGTACATATGAACCTGCTTTTCAAAAATGTACTATTAACACATTTTGTAATGTCTAAAAATTCTAAACAAAATTTGATGCATACATGTTCGCAAAAGTATGTCCATTGACAAAGTTTTGTGAAAAAAGTATTTTTATTTTGTCTTAGTAAAAAGACAAATTTTATAGTAGGGCGTTTTGGTGACCGAGCTCCATGGAGCCTTTTATTTTTGAAAAATTCAAAATTCAAACTTTTTGACTTCAAAAAATTCTGAAAATAAATATGTAACTACACACGGATGAAATGCATGTGTGTGTAAAAATTCAAGATGAAATACTTCGAAATGCGACCTATAGAAAAAAGACAAATTTCTAAACTTTGAGGATGAATAGTAACATGTGTTAAAAGGCCTCAGATTTGTCTTTTTTGCACAGCCTTCATTTCAACGTATTTCGTCCTAAAATTTTACACACATGTGTGTTATGCCTCCATATATATCTGTAATTTTTTTCAGATTTTTTTGAATTGTAAAAATATGAATTTTCATGATTTTGGTGTTTTTCAAAAACCGGCCTCCATGGAGGCCGAGCTCCAAAAGGCATTTTCGCAAATTTTAGTACTTCTAAATAGCGTCTCGCGGCACAATATTTTGTCTTTTTTGCATACGCTAAAAAAATGTTTTTCCGTGAAACTTTCTGCACACATATAGAATATGGAGATGTCAGCGCACATTTTTTTTTAGAATTTTTTAACATTTCAAAATGTTTTTTTCAAAGTGGGTTCATATGTATCCGGGTTCATCCATGCACTTCCGGTCCTGTCCATTACTATTTTGATAATACAAGAACAGGTATCTTACGTACGCGTTTTGCCAGGCTTACCCCCGTGTGCCACCGTCACGCCCGCCGGCTGCTCCGCACTGCCCGGCCGGCCGGTCGACGCACCATGATACCATCACCATTGCCAAACCTCCAGCGCTGCGGCCTGCGGCCCCCGCCTCCGCCTCCCCTCCCGCGAGCGTCGGCAACGTCCGTTCCGCTGCCATATGGTCAGCGCTTCGTATTTGGGCCGGGCGTGGCGAAAAAAAGAAGCCTATCAAGCACAACCGGCCCAAATCCCCTGCTTGTGCTTGATAGGCTTCTCTTTTTCGGGCTGGTTGTGGTTCATGGGCTTCTATTTGATGTTGTGCGGTTGCTATGCTCAGTGCCTTTTGAGCCCACAGAATAAGATGAACCCCACCCCCTCAAAAAAAGAAGGGGACGAAGGAGAAGAACCCTAGGCGGCTCCCTGTGACTCAACCCCCCGCAGCCCGGCGCCGGCGCGAAGCGAGAAGAAGGCATGGGGCGGCCGTACGCAGTGAAGGGGAAGAAGAAGCGGAAGCTGGAAGGCGGCGAAGCCTCGCGCGCCCCTCCAGTCGACGCCGAGGCGGTGGAGCAAGAGGTGAAGGAAAATGAGGAGGTGATGGAGGGGGAGGCGGCGGCAGAGGAAGCTTTTGCCGAGGAGGTGGGGGAGGGGATCCCCATCGTACCCCGCCCGGTCGACAGTAAGCGGCGGCCGGGCGCTATCTTCGTACTTGAGAGGGCCTGCCTCGAGGTCGGCAAAGTCGGCAAGGTATGCTAGTACTATGGACTCTCGACCAATAAATCAGTAATTTATTTCTCACTGTGGCCGATTATTTCTCGTTCGGTGGTCGAATTGAGACTTAGAGAAATTTGTTCGAGTAGCTGGTTTATTCATGTGGTAGTTTAGTTTAATACACGGTACGAGTAGGGGAAATAGTGGAACAAAAGTTGCACTGTCCTGAAATTGTTTGAATGTAGAAGCATGCCTCCCGTAATAGTATAAGAGCGGACTTTGAAAAAGATGCTAATGTCTTAAGCTGCAGCATACGGACGAGATTTGCCTGCTCCCCCGGCGTGCGCCCATCCGTGCTCCCGCATACGTGGCATGATTTGATTGGAACAAAATAAGGCCCGGCCCCACCCCCTTAAAATCAGGGGGGGAGATGATTAGATTAGAAAGAAAAAAGAGAAAAAGACAGCCGTAGGATGGAGTGGGAGCACGGATGGGAGCATGAGGGAGCAGGCAAGCCGGATCCGCAGCATACTTGCAGAATGCTACAGTTGAATTAGTGAGCATAATAAATCTAATAGTGAGCGATGAACATGTCTTGTCCTGATTTATTGGCAAGGTTAACGCTAGGCATAAATTCGTAATTATTTTCTTCCCTTCCCTTTGGAGGATAGGTTATTGTGTGCATGCATTGTGGATGGGCTGTGCACGAGTAGGTAGCAATGGTCGAAAATTAGTGGCTGCTAGCATGTAAAGAGCAAGTGTTAACTAATTACACCAGAGTAGTCACAATCCTTCTACAATATCTGGTGATTAAAGAGGTCAACGCCTCGTACTAAATAAAAATCCCTTATTTTATGTCAGTTTTAGTGATTATTGTAACTGTTTCTGTAGGGTATGCAAATCTTGAATTCGGATGATCACGCAAACTATTTAAGGAAGCAGAATCGCAATCCAGCTGATTACAGGCCTGATATCATTCACCAGGTATTCTAAATTTCCGTCATTATTATTTTATTTCTGATGCTGTAATATGAATATAAAGCTGTCTTATTTATTACTACCTCCGATCCATAAATATGTCGCAGTTTTGAACTAAACCCAGTTCAAAATTGTGACACTTATTTTGGATCGGAGGGAGCATTATCCACCCAGAAGTTCCTGTTGTATGTCTAAGGGAAGTAAATTTAATTTGGTTGTCAACGCGACCTAATGCCATAGCATTTGTTTCCTCTCTTTTGGTTGTCGAACACTGTTTGGGTCTCTGAATAGCTACTGAATTTCTGCCGAAAATATTTTGCAGGCACTACTAGCAATATTTGATAGCCCTCTAACTAAGGCTGGGAGGTTACAAGCTGTTTATGTTAGGACTGAAAAGGGAGTGTTGTTTGAAATCAAGCCTCATGTTCGCATGCCACGGACATTCAAACGTTTCTGTGGCTTGATGTGTAAGTTGCAAATAATACAAGTAGTGCATGTTCTTCACCTTTTATGTATATATTTCATGAACCATGCTGACCTGCAAGTTATACAACATCACAGCACAGTTATTGCAAAAGCTGAGCATCACGGCAGTTGGGAAGCGTGAGAAGCTCCTTAATGTTATTAAAAATCCTGTTACCCAGTATCTACCTGTTGGCGTACGGAAAATTGGTGAGAAAATTATTTATTTACTAAAACTTTCTCTGGATCAGATAGGGATGCTAATTGATATGTTTTTGGTCATTAGGCCTTTCATATAGTGCGGAGAAGGCAGTTAATTTGTTTGACTATGTTGCTAAGTCCAATGATGATGAACCTCTTGTGTTTGTGGTGAGTGGAGATATTGAACTAATTTGTTTTCTATCATCTCTTGCTTCCTTGTGCATAATCTCATATTGTCTGCACATTATTCCAGGTTGGTGCCATGGCCCATGGAAAGGTTGACAAGGAATACTCAGATGATTACATACAGAGTAAGTAACCCTGTTTGAAATAAAAACAGTAGTCCTGAGAACTTCGTAAACTTCTGATAAGGGTGATACTAATATGTTTGTTAAATCAGTGTGATTTTCAGTTGTTTGGATCTTTTGAGAGGTTTCAAATGGGTGTTAGATAAATTGAATCATATGTTTGTTGTGCATGTTGTGTTTGAGACTTTAAGAAGTCCACTGTTCCCTGTGAATTGTTACCTGAAAACAAACATTTATGATATTTGCTTTGCCCCATTCAAATAGTTCTCTTTTCTTGTAATGTTGATCAATAGAGTGTTGTCTCACGGTAAAATTGGAAACTTCTAGCATGTTGTTAGTTGTAACCAACACTTATCAATTAAAATTGAATATTTACTCAGTTCAGCTTGTTGGCATTAACTATTAAATGAGGTTTAGTCTCTTTTCATATTTTTCAAACTACCCAATTCCTGGGTTTCCTTTGTTTCTATAATTAACTACCCCAAATTAGTTGGGCTTGGGATAACTTGGTTGGAACTTGGTTACTGATTTGGATTAAATACATTTCTGCTTCTTGGTGGTTTGAGCATCAGCGGCTTGCCCTTTCCGACATCTTTTGTTAGAGCAAGAAACCATCAATTAGGTTTGAGTTCACAAGCATCGCCTAGACCTTCATAACGTGGACAATTAGATATTGCTATTCTCTGCCTCAAGTTGTATCGCCCTACCATGTACTCCCTCCGGTCCCTTTTAGTCTGCATATAAGTTTTGTCCGAAGTCAAAGTATCTCCTCTTTGACCAAACTTATAGAAAAAAGTATCAACATTCAGAATGTCAAATCAATGTTTTTAGATTCATTATGAAATATAGTTTCATAATATATACTCCCTCCGTTCCCAAATATTTGTCTTTCTAGCGATTTCAACAAGTGACTACATACGGAGCAAAATGAGTGAATCTACACTCTAAAATATGTCTACATACATCAATATGTGGTAGTCATTTGAAATGTCTAGAAAGATAAATATTTGGAAACAGAGGGAGTATATTTGATATTATAGATATAGATATTTTTTAATATAAATTTGGTCAAATGTTGCAAACTTTGACTTGACACAAATCTAATATGTGGAGTAAAAAGGACATGAGGGAGTAGTAGTTTCTTGATTGTACCCCCCTTTTGCTTTGAACTGTAGTGACATATTACCTTTTTCTTGCAGTTAGCGGTTACCCTCTCAGTGCTGCCTGCTGCCTGAATCGAATATGCAGTGCCTTGGAGCAGAAATGGAACATCCAGTGAAGGGAAGTTTGAAAACGAACATTACATCTTTGTGTTCAGATTTTTATGTACTCGTTAGCGCTCATAGTGTTGTTGTGCTTTTTCATGTCTTATGTCTACAATATTAGTTTTGTCGAGACATGAATCACTGGCTGTAAAAGTATTAACACTGAATGTTTCAAGTGCTTATGTTCCTTGCAGCAGTCATTTTTGGTGAAATTTGCTTTGCTTGAAGTATCCTCAACTGATATTTAAGCATAGCCTGACCACATTTACGCCCAAAATCTCGCGGCTGTGTGTTTGGTTCACTGCTGCGCAGCCAGAGGCGTGTTGAGAAAATGCATTCATTTTCTATCGCTGTTTTTAAGTGAGATTGTACGAAATTTAGTAATTTTAAAATTCCCTTGTGAATCCAAGTTGCAGCTTAATCATTCTGAAAATTTGGCTCGTGAGGTTAGACAGCCCCACGACAGTTCTTAAAGAAGATTTTGTTGCGTACACCGAAAATGCAACTGTCGGGAGGGCAGGTATCAGCACCTACTAGCCATCCAGGCAGAAGCTGTAGTTCGCCAGCTGTTACCTTGTTGACTATGTGCACTGTGTTATGTTGAAGTAAGGCATTTGCTCAGTGTGATTGTATATAATCGATTGAATGAAACTATACATTATATATAAAGAAAAGGTGTTATGTTGAAGGACTTATCGAGCGAATGACAATATCCTTTGTCGGAAAAATGACCTGCAGAAGCAGGGCCGCATCAGGCCACAACACCGCAGCAGTTTGGGCTTCTTTCACAACACGGGAACCACACTGGAGTCCCTCGGTAGATTGCTCCTGTATTTGCCAACAGAAGATGTGGCTGCCATTGACATTTTTTCTAAATTTATTCATGTCTCTTCAACAGTTAAGAATATTGCATAAGAAATGACACGTGGCGAGATAGATGCTTGCCATTGTCACAGAATATCCATAACCTCTATCTAACTAGACTAATAAATATGAGACGTTTTTGTAGTTCAAAATGCAAGCCCGATCTGTCTGATGGGCGCAGAGGATATTCAACACTGCTTGTTCTCGTGCAAGCGAGTTAAGAAGATATGGAAAGAATTGGACCCGACGGAGGTTTGGATCAGTGAACATGAATTTTAAAGTTGCCAATATCATCGGGACTAGCCCTGGGTACCAGGTTGATCCTAATTGGTATTCGGACACGGGCGCGACAAACCACAGCACCAGCACCAGCGACCTTGGATCACATCTCCTTCGCGGGTGCTACAACGGCCACGACGTCCAAATTGTCAACAGAGTAGGTTTGCATATTGAACATATTGGTCAAAGTTCTATCAATACTTCCGATGCTAAACCTCTTGTTCTTTTAAACATACTTCCTGTTACACATATAAAAAGGAATCTTATCTCCATCCATAAACTTACCAAAGACAATGATGTGTTCGGTGAATTTCACCCATATTTTTTTTTATCATTAAGGACCATGCATTGAAGATAAGCCTGCTCCAAGGCAGATGTCGAGTCGGCCTCTACCCCATTCCGCCATCCGCCCTCCACCATGTCAAGGCTGCCATGCTCGCGTCCGTCAATAAAAAGCAATGGCATCATTGCCTTGGTCACCCATCATCCCAAGTCGTTTAGTCAACTTTTAGTTTGAATAAACTTTCGTGCAGTCGGTCTCATGACGCATCCATATGTGATGCGTGCCAAAGAGTCACCAACTTCCGCATGGTTCATCTAGTTTTTTTTCCGCAAAATTGGGATTGTAGCGACCAGACCTCAAACGGTCCAATCTCTGTGCTCCGGTGTCATCCCTGGATCAGTAATACTGACACCACACAGTACTTGAAGGATTTATAACAGAGTAGCAATCACACACTTATTATATCGAGTGTCTCAAAAGAGAACTTATTACCATAAATATGGCTTAAGGCCATCTAATAACAATAACAGCGGAAGGCTTGGAAGATAAGTGAGTCCATCAACTCCAACGGCATCACTGAGTATAGAACCACGACCTAATGGCACCTTAATCGTCGTCTGAAAAGTCTACAACATTAACGTTGCAGCCCGAAACGGGTCAGCACATAGAATATGCTGGCAATGTAACACATAGAGAGTAATGGAATAAAATAGGCTATTCTATATGCATATATGACTGGTGGAAAGCTCTATGGTTACAGTTTTGCGTAAAGCCAATTTTTCCCTACTGTAAAGGAATAAATTTTATTTAACTATCATGGTAGTTGTTAAACATTGAGAATGGTTGACAGCATTCTCAATCCCAATTAAGCATCATCATTAAAACCCAACAATTAATTTTAGAGTAACATGATGAGATTCACATGATAATCCAGGTACTAGATACTCAAGATGTCCATAACCGGGGACACGGCTAACCATGATTAGTTTATACACTCTGTAGAGGTTTGCGCACGTTTCCCCACAAGACTCGATCTCCTCCATTGGTTTTCTCGCACTGCATGGTGTTTGAGAAACGGATGACCGAGACATAGTCTTTCAGAAGCGCTAGCACCTTACGAACGGGTAGACCGTACCAACCTACATCCCCTACATCTGCTAGTCTACCACTGTAAGAGTTTGCACGACTTAGTCAACTATGCTAGAGCCCATAGTAGCTTGTGGCTGCACACGGAAGTTTCTAGTATAAATAATCCCATGATCCCTTTGAGCCTGGGTGGCGGTCCAAAAGAAAACAGGCAATCGCTGGAATACCCATGTGCCTCAATCCACCCAGATGTGTGTTTAGGTTGGCACCTTAAATAAACCATTAATTAACAAAGCTCACATCTGTCATGGATACACTCACCCAATCCACGTCTACTAGCATAGCATAACAATAGTAAGCAAACGTAGAGTAACTCCCAAAGGTTTGATAATAAACAGGTAATAGGTTCTACCTCAACTACTCCCCAAACCCACAATTTAATTAGATCCTAATCATGCAATGTGTGAGGATTGATCTAATGCAATAAAGCTGGGTAGTAGGAGGTATGATCAAAGTGTTGCTTGCCTTGCTGATGATCCGGGAAACCTAGCGATTCGAAGTAGCAAGCGGCGCACTCCGGGTACTCTATCGCAAACAAACAAACATACAATAAGTACTCAACTAATGCACAGGTAAAACTCGAACAAGAGAACTAACCAGAAAGTTCAACTTAAGAACTCCGGTTGGCAAAAAGAATCAAAACGAATGAAGCAACGAAAGACAAACGGCAAGAGAAACAAGCTTCATTTACTATTCTGGGTCTAAGGCAATTTTTACAGTGGCAAAAACTTGTTTGAGTTGGTTAAATGGAAAGAGGGTTTCGAGACGAAACTCCACGCGCTTGAATCGCCTGATTCCGATAAACGAGTGAAAATTAAACTAGAACGAACATCGGATCAGAGATCGCGATCAGAAAAGCCGCGGATTTAATCCGAGAAAAAGAAAAACGACGAACAGTTAACGAACGAACGTTCGTTAACAGAAACTAAACGGAAAACGCGTTCGTTAAGACGAACGGACGAACGGGCGCTCGCTAAATAAATAAACCGGAAAAAAAAGATATATTTATTTAAAAAAACGGAAACTAGGGTTTTTCAAAAAAATCCAGCTGGCGACTACCTCGGCGGCGGCGGCTCTCCGGCGGGGCTCCGGAAGGCGGCGGGGTGAGGAGAGAGCGGCGGGGCGGCGGCTTCGTGCGGCGCGGGGCGGCGGCAAGCGGCAGCGGCGGCGTGCGGCGGCGGGCTGCGGTGCGGGGCGGCGGGGTGAGGAGAGGGCGGCGGCGGGGCGACTATTTAAGAGGGGGAGGGGGGGTTGACTTGGGAGAGGGGGCGACGGGCGGCAGCGGCTCCGGCTCGGACTCCTCCTCGAGTCCGGCGGGAAGGCGGCGGCGGCTGGGCCGGCCTGGCTCGGCTGGGCCCTTGGCCCAGTCGGGCGCGGGTCTCTTTTTTTTAAACAATTTCGCTGCGCCTAAAAAAATCTAGAAAAACAAATAAAAATCTAAAAATGTCAAAACAAATTTTCTTCGTCTAAATAAAATATTTAGAACAGGATGAACATTTTTTGGGCTCTAAATGCAATTTTTGAAAACGTGCAAGTTTTCCTAAATTCGAATAAAATAGCAAATAAAACCAAAATAAAATCTTATTTGATTTTTTTATTAAATCCTCAATATTTCTTTATTTTGGGAAAGCCATTTTATTCCCTCTCTCATATTTTTATAATAGAAATAATTGAAGATAAAATAAACAAAATCAAATGATCCTATCTTCAAATTTTGAGAAAAACTCAAATATGAAAATAACGAAATCCCCAACTCTCTCCGAGGGTCCTTGAGTTGCGTAGAATTTCTAGGATCCACCAGA
The DNA here is from genome assembly GCF_003073215.2 of Triticum urartu. Classification (NCBI taxonomy): domain Eukaryota; kingdom Viridiplantae; phylum Streptophyta; class Magnoliopsida; order Poales; family Poaceae; genus Triticum; species Triticum urartu. The sequence continues at coordinate 233,372,750 of NC_053027.1, read as the reverse complement.
AAAGCAATAAAATATGATATGCAATGATGATCTAATGTATAACATTCCAAATTGAAAATTTGGGATGTTACAAACCTACCCCCCTTAAGATGAATCTCGCCCTCGAGATTCGGGTTGGTTAGAAAATAGGTGAGGGTGGTCCTTCAGCAATTCTTCCTCTCGCTCCCAGGTGGCTTCATCCTCCGTGTGGTGGCTCCACTGAACTTTGCAAAACTTGATAACCTTGCTGTGGGTGACTCGACTGGCATACTCTAGAATCTTAACTGGTTTCTCCTCATAGGTCAAATCACTGTCCAACTGAATTGCTTCCAGTGGCACTGTATCTCTTAGCGGTATATCAGCCATCTCTGCGTGGCACGTCTTCAACTGGGAAACGTGGAACACGTCGTGAACTCCTGACAATCCTTCGGGCAATTCCAACTTATAGGCTACTTCTCCCATACGCTCCAAAACTTTGTATGGGCCTACAAAACGTTGCGCTAACTTTCCCTTAACTCCAAAGTGCTTAACTCCTCGAAGTGGTGGTACTCGAAAATAAACTCGGTCCCCAACTTCGTAAACTGTCTCCTTGCATTTAGAATCTGCGTAGCTCTTCTGCCTGGACTGGGCTATCTTGAGCCTGTCGCGAATCAATTTCACTTTCTGTTCAGACTCCTTAATCAGATCCGGTCCAAACAACTGACGGTCTCCAACTTCATCCCAAGACAATGGGGTCCTGTAGCTCCTTCCATACAAGGCTTCGAAAGGGGCCATCTTCAAACTGGATTGATAACTGTTGTTGTAAGAGAACTCTGCATATGGCAAATTCTCGTCCCAACTACATCCGTAATCTAACGCACAAGCTCTCAGCATATCCTCCAAAATCTGATTGACTCTCTCGGTCTGTCCATCTGTCTGCGGATGGAAGGCTGTACTAAACTCTAGTCTGGTACCCAAAGTTTCATGCAACTGATTCCAGAACTTTAAGGTAAATTGGGTTCCTCTATCTGATACAATGCTCTTTGGAACTCCATGCAGACATACGATTCTGGTCATGTATATCTTTGCCAACTTTGCACTGGTATATGTAGTCTTCACTGGAATGAAATGGGCTACCTTTGTCAAACGATCGACTACAACCCATATTGAGTCATAGCCTGAATGAGTTCTGGGTAAACCTGTAATAAAATCCATGCCTAACTTATCCCACTTCCATTCGGGTATCGGCAATGGTTGTAGCAATCCTGCTGGCTTCTGATGCTCTACCTTTACTCTCTGACATACATCACAAACTGCTACATACTTCGCAATATCCTTCTTCATTCCGGTCCACCAGAAAGTATCCTTCAAATCCAAATACATCTTGGTATTTCCTGGGTGAATCGAATATGGTGAATCATGTGCCTCTTGCAGAATTAACTTCCTGATCTCCGAATCATTAGGCACATAAACACGGTCTTCAAACCATAGGGTATCGTGCTCATCCTCACGAAATCCCTTAGCTTTTCCTTTGCTCATTTTATCCTTAATAGAGGAAATCTCCTTGTCAGTCCTTTGAGCTTCTCTGATCTTATCCATCAAGGTAGACTGAATCTCCAATGCTGCTACATAGCCTCTCGGAACTATCTCCAAACATAGCTCACGAAGGTTTTCAGCTAACTCCCTTGGTAAATCTCCCGTCATTAGGGTGTTGACGTGGCTTTTACGGCTCAACGCGTCAGCTACTACGTTAGCCTTTCCGGGGTGATAATGTAATCTCATACCGTAATCCTTGATGATCTCCAACCATCTTCTTTGCTTGAGATTTAACTCTTTCTGCGTGAAAATATACCTCAAACTCTTGTGATCAGTGTACACCTCACAATGGTTTCCAATGAGAAAATGTCTCCCAGTTTTCAATGCATGCACTACGGCTGCTAACTCCAAATCATGCGTGGCATAATTCAACTCATGAGGCTTAAGCTGTCTGAGGCATAGGAAACAACTCTTCCTTCCTGCATAAGCACTGCTCCAAGTCCTCGACGTGAAGCGTCGCAATACACCTCATAATCCTTGGTCTGATCTGGCAAAATCAGCACAGGTGATGTAACCAAACATTTCTTCAATTCCTGGAAACTGGCCTCACATTCCTCAGTCCATATGAACTTGGTATCCTTTTTCAACAACTCCGTCATAGGCTTCGCAATCTTTGAGAAATTCTCAATGGATCTCCGGTAGTATCCTGCGAGTCCAAGAAAACTCCGGATCTCTCCAACTGTTGTTGGCGCTTCCCAATTGGTCACGGTATCAACTTTAGTGGGATCTACTGCCATACCTTCTCCCGATATAACGTGTCCGAGAAATCCAACTTCCTTCAACCAAAACTCATATTTTGAAAGGATCGAGAAGAGGTGTCTAGAGGGGGGTGATTAGACACTAAGTGCCAAAAGTTGCAGTTTTTAATATTCTTAAGTTTAAGTGGAGTTTAAGCACAAGTTTAACAAACACAATACATATCAAGCAAGCATGCAATGAGTATATGAGCAGCGGAAAGTAAAGCATGCAACTTGCAAGAATGTAAAGGGAAGGGTTTGGAGTATTCAAACGCAATTGGAGACATGGATGTTTTTGCCGTGGTTCCGATAGGTGGTGCTATCGTACATCCACGTTGATGGAGACTTCAACCCACGGAGGGTAATGGTTGCGCGAGTCCACGGAGGGCTCCACCCACGAAGGGTCCACGAAGAAGCAACCTTGTCTATTCCATCACGGTCGTCGCCCAAGAAGGACTTGCCTCACTAGCGGTAGATCTTCACGAAGTAGGCGATCTCCTTGCCCTTACAAACTCCTTGGTTCAACTCCACAATCTTGTTGGAGGATCCCAAGTGACACCTAGCCAATCTAGGAGACACCACTCTCCAAGAAGTAACAAATGGTGTGTTGATGATGAACTCCTTGCTCTTCTGCTTCAAATGATAGTCTCCCCAACACTCAACTCTCTCTCACAGGATTTGGATTTGGTGGAAAGAAGATTTGAGTGGAGAGCAACTTGGGTAGGGTAGAGATCAAGATTCATATGGTTGGAATGGAATATCTTGACCTCAACACAAGTGTTGGTGGTTCCTTCTCAGAAAATGTGTATTGGAAGTGTAGGTATGTTCTGATGGCTCTCTCTACGAATGAAGAGTGGGTGGAGGGGTATATATAGCCTCCACACAAAATCTAACTGTTACACTTAATTTACCAATCTCGGTGAGACCAAAGGGAAAAACTTGGTCAGACCGATTTAGTAAACCTAGTGACCGTTAGGGTTTTCGGTGGGACCGACTAGTTCAACTCGGTGGAACCGATGTTCTAGGGTTAGGGTAAAACCAAAACTCGGTTTGACCGATTACTCAAACTCGGTGGGACCGATTTGGGTAATAAGCGAAACAGAGAGTTGGCCAAGCAAACTCGGTGGGGCCGATTGCATATCTCGGTGGGACCGAAAATATTGCAACAGGTAACAGAGAGTTTGCAAGCCCATCTCGGTGAGACCGAGATCCCATCGGTGAGACCGAGATCCCATCGGTGAGACCGAACTGATTAGGGTTTCTGGCAGTGGCTATGTTAACTGAACTCAGTGGCTCCGAACAGAAAGAATCGGTGGGGCCGAGTTTGACTTTTGGTTTAGGTCATATGTGGATGTGGGAAGGTAGTTGAGGGTTTTGGAGCATATCACTAAGCACTTTGAGCAAGCAAGCCATTAAGCAACACCTCATCCCCTCTTGATAGTATTGGCTTTTCCTATAGACTCAATGTGATCTTTGATCACTAAAATAGAAAATGTAGAGTCTTGATCTTGAAGCTTGAGACAATCCTTTGTCCTTAGCATCTTGAAGGGGTTCCACATCCTCTAGTCCATGCCACTCCATTGTTGAACTTATCTGAAACATACTAGGTAAAAGTGTTAGTCCAACAAGAGATATGTTGACATTAATTACCAAAACCACCCAGGGAGCACTTGTGCTTTCAATCTCCCCCTTTTTGGTAATTGATGACAACATACATCAAAGCTTTAGATAAAGATATAGAGAATAGCAAGTAAAGCTTTGGAAATACATGTAACATGCATAGGCTCCTCCTACATGTACGCAATCATGTGAATATTGAATATAGGAGCATGTGAATGCATAAACATGACAGAGTAAGCAATGTGTTACATGTATCTTGGCTATATGTATCAGAGAAAATGATGTGAATGTGAGAAATGTATCTTCATGCTCATGAGTCCTTCTTGCAAACAGTATGTACATCAGCAAGAACTTCTCATTCACATGAATGTGATGCATATACTTACCTTGTGGTCTTGAGTTGGCTTAGGATGGGATGAACCTGCGCAAACAAGGTTAAATAACACAGATACACCTACTGACCAGAGCAAACAAGAGAAACCACAAGAGAACCAAGACTGGGATGACATGTAGAGTGAGTACTAAGTACCACATTGGATATAGACATGCCCCCAAAGGTAAAGATATGCAATAAAATCAGAGATTTCCTTCCCTTAGATGTCTTGCTCCCCCTGAATCTGCATGGGATATTGGGAGAAGATAGGGAACAGAAAATCAGAGCAACAAAAAAGAAACAACAGAGCTTGAGCTAAAGCAAGCAACCAAATATGACTTTCCCCTCTTAAAGACATGTGACATCTCTCCTCTTGAACACCAAGCATCTGGGGTCTTTGATGATATTACTTTCTCCTAGTTGAGAAACTCTCTCCCCCTGAGTATTCTCGCTTTCTCCCCCTATAGGAAGAATTAAGCTTTGATGTGATCTCTCTCTTAAGCTTTGATGTGATCTCTCTCTCCCCCTTTGACATCAATTTCCAAGAAGGGCTCTTCTGGACATGTGATACAAATGGGTTGGTCCTCGAGTCACAGAGCAAAGCAGCATGTCTAATATGATGCTGGTAGAGGACAAGAATCATTGAGTGGAGCTGGAGCAAACAGAAATCAGGAATAAGTGGCAAGTTGGTTTTCCTGTGATGGAATCGGTGACTTCGAGTTGTGTGCTTCGGTTGCACTGAAAGATTTCGGTTGGGCCGAAGAGAACAAACCGGTGTGACCGAGTTCATCAGAGTGAAACCACTTGTCACCTCAGCTCACTAGACAAGTACGATCTCACAAGGATATGCAAGGAATTAACTGAAAGATTTGCAATGAATTGGATGCAGAAAATGCAGAACAAAAAGGAAAGAAAAGAAACTAAAAGTTCTAGATGAAGTTTTTTTTGAAAGGGGAAACAAGTATGCAAATGCAAAAGCACGGAGAAACACTCACTACTAGGAAAAGGCCTACTAATGGCGCACCAGTTTTGCCTACTAATGGCGCATCACTGGTGCGCCATTAGTATCACGACACTAGTATTTATTACTAATGGCGCACCACTGGTGCGCCATTAGTATCTGGTATACTAATGGCGCACCACCCAGTGCGCCATTAGTATATAACACCATGCGCCATTAGTATGCCTCCCAGGGGCCATATTTAACCATGTGCTTTGGCACACTAATGGCGCACTGCAGATGGATGCGCCATTAGTATAGTATACTTGGCATACTAATGGCGCACTGTTTGGTGATGCGCCATTAGTATACTTTGGCATACTAATGGCGCACTCTGTAGTGATGCGCCATTAGTATGAATATTAGGTTTTATTTTTTTTACTTTTCTGATTTTTGCACAGGTTACAAAATATATTATTTGACAGAATATAGACAGTAGCACACAGCAACAACAGATTCATCGAATACAATAGAAGATTAGTCTCCGAATACAATTCATCATATTAGTCTCCGAATTCAAAAGACCGAACAAAGATAAAACATTACAAGTCTCGAGACCGCGAGTATCGAGTTTGTCTTCACATTACAAGTCGATATCGATCATCTAAACTACCATCACATAGAAGAGAGCTGCGGTCATCACGATGAGCATCATCGCGATGAAATTGGTCTTCATCCGGTTCCTCCAACGCCCCCTCCTCTCTCCCGCTAGATAGTGGGCATATCTAGATTCCGCCTCCGCCCTAGTGGTGTACCCTTTGTAACTGTTACCGCTGAAACGGTGAACCTGTCTCCGACACTCCTCCCAGTTGTCGTAGACTCCGAGAACCTTACCCTTGTACACGACATACGACGGCATCTCTATGCACAAGCCAAACAACAGACAATACATACATAAGCAATATATAAGTATGCAACAAAAGGATCGGAAGAGAAAAGAAAGACATTAATAGCACGATTCATGGTCCTACTAATAAATAGCATCGATTACATCTAAGTTGAACGACTGTCCAAACCAAAGAGACATACAATTCATTAAAGTTTAATTACAACATGATCCAATCAATGTTTCAGAACTACACATCACTACTTTCGACTCGACTCATGGACAGGAGCGTGGATGAAGCCGCTGTCTGTCGTGATGGTCATGAAATCGCGGGCGTTGTCAGCCTGCATTTGTAGCATTCCGTCTATCTCAATGTTGGACGGTTGATATCTGAGGAAGAACTTCCCCGAGGTATGAAGGACATCTTGATGGATGATGTCCGCAAACTCCGACTGGATGCGAAAGAATTCTTGTCTGATGTCCGCGTCTTGGATTACCGACAAGCTCGCGGCCCAATCTTTGAGATTATTTGGTAGCAGAAGGTGATGATGGTCCCTTACGATCGCCCGCATGTGATGGAGGGTGTAGTAGGCATCCTTCTGACCGCTAGGCGGCTGCTTGACGCAGCAGAACGTCGTATTGTGGGCGAACCCGTGCTTGCCGTACTTACGAACTGCCCTGGTGAAGGTGCCTCCAGATTTGGTGTAGCCGGGGAGAACATCATCAAGAACTTTCTTGATATTTGTGTAGTCTATCTTGGAGTTACGGTTCGGGTCGAAATACGTGGCCATGGAATATTTTGGGCTTAAGAGGATGAGTGTGCAATGTGTGTCACTGCACAGAACACGGAATGTTAGAAAAAAAAGAACGATCGAAATCTAAGAAATCATATGTTATGGGGCGGTTAAGGGATGACTTACTCGGGAAAGTAAGCCACAAGGAAGTTATCCTTATCCGGGTTTGCTAGAATGACGTCTTCGAGGTGTGAACTCGCGACTTGGCGGTCCCCAGCGCCGCTCAAGAGCTTGGCACGCATGTAGAAGGGGTCGACGATCACGATGTCCGGGGTCTTGTCTCTAATGATCCGCATCTCCATACTCAGCGAAAACAGCCGAACGAAGGTGTAGTGCAGCGGATGAAGGTTAAACATAGCAAAGATGTCATCAAACCGCAGGACGATCGTACCCCCGATGTCGCCATCCACAAAGCCCTTGCCCTCTGGCACCTTGGCCACGAAAACCGGGTATGCCACATCATTCTCTCTGAGACGCCGCTTCTCCAAAGAAAGAACACTGTCGTGCAGACTCCGCATAGCACCGGTTGCAGCATTGAGCATATTTGTCGGTAGCATCGCCCTACCCGCCACATGCACCCTCCTCGAGATATCCTTAGGTGAAGGTGTCCCGTCCTGAGCACGGATCGTACTCGGTGCCGGCTGGCTCGCACCAGCGCCCTTTTTAGTCTGCCGTTTCCGGCCCTTCTTCTTGATCTGCTGTAATGGGACCGAGTTCTGCTCACAGACCGCCTTCTTGAGCGTGTTGGGGCTGATAATATTTGGCACCTCCGCTATCTGAGGCTCGGTGAAGGCGGCAGCTGGAGGCGTCTCCTGAGAACTGAACGCCAGACGACGCCTGTTGCAATTGGGTTTCTCCGCCGTACCAGCTAGATCGCGGTCGTCTTGTTTGGGTTCTTGAGAAGGAGGCCCACAGAACTCGTCACCGTACCCATGTTCAGCAAAGTACTTATCGACGTTGGTAAATGTACCATCGTTGATGTCGTCTTCGTCCGGATCCTGTGCCATATGCATGTCCGGATCCTGTGCCATAGGGATGTCCGGCATGTCCGGTACCGTTGCGGCGTTCTTGCCATGGCTTGGCGCCGGCACGACTGGCGGTCTTGTCTGTGGGGTGGTGTCCCCCGCCCCCAAACGAATCTGGCTCTTCGGCCAAAGCAGGGGCCAGCTTACGCAGGCGCTGAGGGTCATCTCATCTTCTTCATCGGCCCCAGCGGGTCGAATCGGAGGTAATAGCTCGTTGCAGCCTGGCAGCACCCGAACCACTGCAACCCTATACATTGTGGGTGGCATCGGATTACCGTGGAACACGGGGTTGCCCGATTGAACGATTATGCCCTTGGCGACATCGACCAACTCGCCGCCCACGAAGTGCAGGAGAGTGCAAGGAACGTCGGCGGCGCCCTGTGAAAACATGTAGGGCGTCAGGGATGCCCAGTCAAAGGCAAGGAGATGAAGTCCTTGGCCGAGAGGCTTAGTTACCGTGATGCCGTCGAGCTCGGCTAATGTCGAGGCACCGCCAACAGCGGGCGTGCAACTGACGGAGGGGCCGCTTGCTGGCGAGGTGCCGGCCGGCGTACACCCGGGTGCATTAAGCTCCAATACCAGCGTCGGAGACACCAATATCGCCGCCGCCGGAGACACCAATGGCGCCGCCGCCGTAGACACCAATACCCCCGCCGCTGGAGACACCAATGGCGCCGCCTGCGTGTTGTGCGAGTTGCTGGCCGTGAAGCTGGGAATCGGGGGCGGCCCCTGTTGGCCACCCGCAATCCACGTCGTTATCCCATGAATCAAGGTAGGCATAATGTCGGTGAGCGTCGATCCCAGTTGTTGTTGCACTTGCTCTTGGACCATCTCCGGAATCCGCGCCACTTGCGCCTTGAGTGCTTCAACCTCGCGCGACTAGCTTTCCGAGCTGGTCTTTTTCTCCTTCCGCCTACCAGCGGTATAGTATGACGACCATTTTGTGGACAAGCCTTTGCCGGCCACACGACCAGCTGACGTTGGCTTACTGAGCGGATCCTTGTTTTTCATTACGTTCAACGCCCTATTCAAAGGGGTGTCGAAAGGGGAGCTCTAAGACGACCCCGCGCTACTGCTTTCTTTGTCCTGCGAAAGGAAAGTGAACCATTTAGAAATATTGGGGATTAATTAGAATGCAACCATATGGAGCTAATTACGCGTGGGTGTATTCCTTACCAGAACAAGCTCAAGCGCCTTGGTCTTCGGATCCGTGGTAAGCTCCTTTGTTACCGGGTCCTCCTTGTACCGGGCCCTGAGAAAGTTCCTGGTCTGCTTGTCACGGTATTTCTCGAAGCGGGGTGGTAGACCTTGCTCGATATGCTCCGCGTCCTCCTTGTCCCATATAGGCTCCGCCACTCTGTAACCGCCGAGACCGAGTTGGTGGACCCCTAAGTTCAACTGCCGCATATCTTTCCCCCACTGACTTGATTCAGAGGTTGCGGGGCTCTTGCACTTGATCTTGAACTCCTTGTAGTCATCTTCGCTAATCAAAGGATATTTCGCCTTGATCTTCTCATAACTATCACCTTTGTCAATCATTGCCTTCACGGTGCTTTTCCAAGTAGACAGGGCCGTGCTCATCCTCGTGAGGGCGACACCGTTCACTTTATTCCCCGAGAGGCGTGTGTTTGCGAACTCATCGGGGAACTTGTATTGTTCGTGCAGCTTTGTGAAGAGGAGGATGCGCAAATTCCCTTGGTCCTTATGCCTTAGGTTCTCGGTGTTGATCGAGGCGTGCTCCGGAGAATGCACCCGAGCTGAACTGAGTACCCCTTGACTACGTGTTTGGGCGCCGTCGGATGCCCGTCGGAGTTCACTTCAGTAAATTCCTCCCTGACGGTGCCGAGCACGTTCGGGTGCCGGTCCTTCCGTTGCCTCTTCGGTTGGCTGCTGAGGGAGTCCTGGATTAGGGGGTCTCCGGATAGCCGGACTATACCTTCAACCGGACTGTTGGATTATGAAGATACAAGATTGAAGACTCTGTCCCGTGTCCGGAAGGGACTATCCTTGGCGCGGAAGGCAAGCTTGGCGATACGGATATGCAGATCTCCTACCATTGTAACCGACTTTGTGTAACCCTAACCTTCTCCGGTGTCTATATAAACCGGAGGGTTTTAGTCCGTAGGACAACATACACTACAACAATCATACCATAGGCTAGCTTCTAGGGTTTAGCCTCCTCGATCTCGTGGTAGATCTACTCTTGTACTACCCATATCATCAATATTAATCAAGCAGGACGTAGGGTTTTACCTCCATCGAGAGGGCCCGAACCTGGGTAAAACTTCGTGTCCCTTGCCTCCTGTTACCATCCGGCCTAGATGCACAGTTCGGGACCCCCTACCCGAGATCCGCCGGTTTTGACACCGACATTGGTGCTTTCATTGAGAGTTCCTCTGTGTCGTCGCCGTCAGGCTCGATGGCTCCTACGATCATCAATAGCGATGCAGTCCAGGGTGAGACCTTCCTCCCCGGATAGATCTTCGTCTTCGGCGGCTTCGCACTGCGGGCCAATTCGCTTGGCCGTCTGGAGCAGATCGAAAGCTACGCCCCTGGCCGTCAGGTCAGATTTGGAAGTTTAAACTACACGGCTGACATCCGCGGGGACTTGATCTTCGACGGATTCGAGCCACTGCCGAGCGCGCCGCACTGTCACGACGAGCATGATCTAGCTCTGCCGCCGAACAGTGCCCCGGAGGCCGCACCCGCATCGGCTCCGACCCTTAATTCAGAGCCAACTGCGCAGATCGAGGATGGGCGGTTGGACGCCACCTCGGGGGCTGCGATCTTAACGGCGATTGAGCCGAACACCAGCCCCGCACTCCGCGAAACTCATGATTCCAAGGAGCCGGACTCCTCTCCGGACTCCGAACCATTCGCGCCTCTGCCGATCGAATCCGATTGGGCGCCGATCATGGAGTTTACTGCCGCGGACATCTTTCAGCACTCGCCCTTCGGCGATATTATGAAATCACTAAAGTCTCTCTCTTTATCAAGAGAGCCCTGGCCGGACTACGGTCAGCGAGATTGGGATACAGACGATGAAGAAATTCAAAGCCCACCCACCACCCACTTTGTAGCCACCGTCGATGACTTAACCGACATGCTCGACCTCGACTCCGAAGACATCGACGGTATGGACGCCAATGAAGGAGACGATGAAGAACCAGCACCTATTGGGCCCTGGAACGCCACCTCGTCATATGACGTATACACGGTGGATGCACCAAAAGATGACGACGAGGAGCGGAAGGACGCACCGAAGGCTTGTTCCCTCGAAAAGCAGTCAAAGTGGCGACGCAAGCACCACCCCAAATCCCGCCTCGACAGAAATAGTGACCACACAGACCCAGCGCTGGAACAGGGTAAACCGCTGCCGGACAACGACAATCTGGATAATCAAACTGAACAAACAAATCCTATCAAGGATCATGGTCCGTATGACATAACGCTGGACAGGCACCCGGAGCAGCAGACTGCCCGTAAAAGGTTTGTTGCCACCGCGAGGAGTCTGAAAAAGCAGAAGCAAAGGCTCAAGGCCGCGCAAGACACACTCCAAATCGGATGGAGTAAAATACTTAACACAGCAGCAAGGTACGGCGATAATCGCCCCTACAAGAGCTACCCAAAGCGGAAGCTGGTACCCGAATTCGATGAGGAAGCCTCAGACCCCCCCACAACCAAATATCAAAGCAGCCACCTGGTCGGATGGACGACCCCTCTACCAACACAGAGCGGCATACAACGCCGCTCACCATACAACACGCAACCAATGCGAGGGCTCGCACCCAAAGAACGGTGCAACAAGATCCATCTATGGACCACGCAAGCGCGCCCCAGCATACAATGCAACACAACAAACATCCGAACAACGCGGTACACCCAGCTACAGGGGTGTCGCACACCCCCTATGTTTCACCGATGAGGTGCTGGACCACGAATTTCCAGAGGGATTCAAGCCCGTAAACATAGAGGCATACGACGGAACAACAGACCCTAGGGTCTGGATTGAGGACTACATCCTTCATATCCATATGGCTCGAGGAGATGATCTCCATGCCATCAAGTACCTACCCCTCAAGCTCAAAGGGCCAGCTCTTCACTGGCTCAAAGGCCTCCCTGAAAGCTCCATTGGAAGTTGGGAAGAGCTCGAAGACGCCTTTCGGGCAAATTTTCATGGGACTTATGTCCGACCTCCGGATGCAGACGATTTGAGTCATATAACTCAACAGCCCGGAGAGTCAGCCCGAAAGCTTTGGAACATGTTTCTTACTAAAAAGAACCAGATTGTCGACTGTCCGAACGCCGAAGCCTTAGCAGCTTTCAAGCATAGCGTCCGTGACAAATGGCTCGCCAGACACCTCGGCCAAAATAAGCCGAGAACGATGGCCGCATTAACAAACCTCATGACCCGCTTTTGCGCGGGAGAGGACAGCTGGCTAGCCAGATGCAGCACCAGCGACCCCAGTACATCTGAAGTTAGAGATGGAAATGGGAAATCACGGCGCAACAGCAATAACAAAGGCCGGAATAAAGAAGACATCACAAAGGGCACGACAGTAAATGCCGGATTCAAAAGCTCTCGGCCAGGACAAAAGCCGCCCCCTAAAGGCACCAGGGATGAATTGTCCAGCCTCAACAAAATTCTGGACCAAGTATGTCAGATTCATAGTACCCCTGGTAAACCTGCTAATCATACCCACAGAGAATGTTGGGTCTTCAAGCAGTCCGGCAAGCTCAACGCCGTACACAAGGGGGAGGATACACCAAGTGAAGACGAGGACGAGCCCCCCAAGCAAGACACGGGGGAACAAAAGCAATTTCCACCAGAAGTCAAAACAGTAAACGTGTTACACGTAATCAAGGGAAAAAACAATGCGGCACTCCCAGGAAAGTATACCCAAGTGCCTGTCACCACGAAGTCCTGCCACTGGTCATCTCAACCGATCACTTTCGACCATCGCGATTACTCAGCAAGTATCCGACACGCAGGATGGGCTGCCCTGTTATTAGACCCAGTAATTGGCGGATATCACTTCACAAGGGTCTTGATGGACGGTGGCAGTAGCCTAAACCTAATATATCAGGATACAATCCGCGGGATGGGGTTAGACCCAACACAAATTCGCCATAGCAATACTAACTTTAAAGGAGTAACGCCAGGCCCAGGGGCTCGTTGTACGGGCTCCCTCCTACTACAAGTTACATTCGGCTCCCCCGATAACTTCCGTCGCGAGCATTTAACTTTCCACATCACTCCGTTTCAAAGTGGCTATCAAGCACTGCTCGGACGCGAAGCTTTCGCTCGCTTTAATGCAATACCACACTACGCCTCCCTCACACTCAAGATGCCCGGTCCACGTGGCATCATTACAGTGCACGGAAATATCAAGCAATCTCTGCGCGCCGAAGAGAGTGAGGCTGCCTTGGCCGCCGCACACTAAAGGCACCCGGACAAGCGAAAGCATCCAATAGGTTGTCAAGACCTCAGATACAACTAATCAAGTCCGGCGCCGCTATTTATACGGAAATAAGTGGTCACACCCTATTTGTCAATACAAGGGGCTCAATGCGCGCAGACAAGTGGCAATTTCTTATCATCTTGAATTATACATGGTTTCTTTAAAAACTATCCTTTTGCACGACAACTTTTTCACTTAACTTCCTCTCTTTTACAGACGATCATCGTGCTACACCCGTCCAGGATATGGCACAACGGAGACACAGGCGCAGACGTGCAGCAGGGACCCGCTCCAAGGATTCTTTTTAGATTAAGACCCTGTGTAAACCTTTTTTACTGTCTCTTGTTGATACATATGCACCGTTGAGAAGGATGCTGACGTCTTGGCATGTGGCCATGCCAGAACAATGCACGTACCTGGACACACGGGGCTTCTTACAAAGGCCACTATTTAGGCCCGGTTTATACCACAAAGACCGAATACCTTAGGGAGTGTTCAGCGTCGCGAGTTTGGCCCTATATGCATCAGCTCCGAATCATCGTCTTTGGTCAAATGTTGGGTTTGCCCGGCTCCTGTGTTTTGGTGCCTTACGTTCCGCCTTGCCGGCTAAGGTAGCACCAGGAGAACTACTGCGATTGTGCCCTGGTTCATCCGGACGAGCACCTCAGTAGAGAAAGCCGAAAACTGACTATCATGATATAGCGTGAGACTGGTCAACCACTCGATGACCTGTGGGAATGTTAGAATTCCTCCGCCTTAACAAAGGGCCGTTTCCCGGCCAGGCATGTACGCACCCCAAGATCGGGAGAGTGCGGAGCCACCAGGGGCTATCTAGGAGCCCCACTGTCAAACTCCTATGGCTAAGTGAAAGTGCTAAAGCATTATAGTCCGGTTGCCTCGCTCGCTCCGCTATCACCTCCTTAATAGGACCAAGACGTTGGGTTAAGTGTGAATGCGTGTTTTTGCGAGCACCTCCGCATTATGGTTATACACATGTATACATAAACGGCCGCCCAGGAGGCATCATATTACTTTCAGGCAAAAGTATAAAAATAGCCTTATAAAAATTTATAAGAGCATTTTGCTTACAATGAGATTACATATCACTCAAACATAATATTTTTTGAGCACCGGGTCTCTATCAAACGGGCACCCTCAAGAACTTCTTCAAAGTAGTGCTCGGCAGCCTTTCGACCTATAGCCGAATCCCGCGTTGCAACATTGGTAGCATCCATCTTCGCCCAATATGCCTTAACACGGGCAAAGGCCATCCGTGCGCCCTCTATGCACGCCAACCTCCTCATCGCATTAATGCGTGGTACCGCGTCAAGGACCTGCGGCACCAAGCTGAAATAGTTGTTCGGTTTTGACCTTCCCGGCCATAGCTGATCCACAACAGACCTCATAGAGAGTCCGGACAACCTATTTAGTTCGGCCCATTCGGCTAATTGGTCAGTCAATGAAAGTGGACGCTCGGGAGAATGGAATTGTCTCCAAAACAGCCGGTCTACTCCATGGTTCGTCTGACCCTGAAAGTACTTGGCCGCATCGGCAGCGCTCGCCGCCAAATCCATATACACATCCTCCGAACTCCACAGCCGATCCAGAGGGGCATACCATGGAT
Source organism: Triticum urartu (assembly GCF_003073215.2). Classification (NCBI taxonomy): domain Eukaryota; kingdom Viridiplantae; phylum Streptophyta; class Magnoliopsida; order Poales; family Poaceae; genus Triticum; species Triticum urartu. The sequence goes on along the minus strand of NC_053027.1, from coordinate 233,357,735 downwards.
CTCCGAATTTCCTCCGCAACATAAAGGATTTCCCAGCTACAATATCCCCGGCTTCCCGCAGCTCCTCCTTCTTTGCCCTCATAGCAGAGCGGAGATCCTTTTTCGTCGCAACAGCCTTCTCAAGGTCCGATGCCTTCGCTTGGTTTTCCTTTTCAAGAACCCGGCAACGGTCGGCGGCGGCTTTTAATTCTATAGCCATGTTGGCCATCTTGTCTCGGGTCTCGCCATGCGCGGCCTTCTTGGCTTGCAACTCTTCGGCCGCCTTCACAGCAGCCGCATTACCTAACCTCGCTTGTTCCTTGGCTCGGGCTAGTTCTGCCCGCAAGGCTTCAACAGTTGCAGATCCATCTGCAGTCATAACATATTAAAGATACCGGCATCATGCTTCTCTTCCTATGTGGCATTTACCAGATATTGACACTTACCCTGTGCCTCGTCAAGCCTTTTGTTAATAAGCTCGATGTCGGCGTCTGCCACATCCAACTGCCGTTCTAAATGGGCAAACTCGCTAGTCCGGCTAGCCACCGGAGCTTCCATCACCTGCACATAGAGGCAGTATGGTTATTTCCTGGGAATATGATCCTCTGTTCGTCGTCGTTTCCGAAGACAACCAGAGTCTCAGGGGCTACTATCTACACAGGGCACACCTAGCATGTGCAGGATTATCATACATTCTTTTACGTACCTCAAAGCCTGTCAGTAGACTCATAAAAGCTTCATGCAATCCGCTTTCGGCGGACGATATTCTCTCCATCACTGTATTCATCATCACACGGTGTTCATCTGAGATGGCCGCTCGTCCCACCAACTCCCTCAGAACATCCGATCGCACACTAGACGGGGCCGGACTCTTTTGTCTGCTCTCTTCGGGAGCCGGACACTGGGAGCTTCGGGGGTCAATGGGATTATCTTCTGGCCTCACCGGACTCGGAGAGGCCCTCCGCGACGACACTTCAGGGTCGCCCGCTTCTGGAGCGGAGGATTCCGGAGGAGGCGATTTCGCTCTCCATCATCTCTGGAAGAAGATCCCCCGAAGATGAGCTCATTTGAGAGGGGCTAAGGCCCGAACTGCAAAAATATATGCGGTGGTTATTTTCCCAGAAGAAAAAGATGGCATATCTGTACTACTAAAAGTATTTCGGGTCACTTACGACTCATGGGAGAATTGATCCCCCTGCGGACTTTGTGCGGCAACAGCGCCCCCCAAGGTAGGACCCTCTGTGGGAGACTTCTCCCGTTTGGAAGCTTCGGCTTCTGAATCCCCGGGCGCAGTCCTTTTCCTCTTCTGGTCGCCTTCCCTCATGGAGACGCTCGCTCCCTCGGCTAGAATGGGTAGCGTTGGGGGCCCGCGTCCGCCCGCATTATCCTCCACAGTATCTTCCTTCAAGGGCTCCGGGCAAGGTGTGGTCTGGAGCATCTTTTCCAATACCGGATTTTCCAAACCCTCAGGGAGGGGGGCCGAACACCGAATCAACTTCGCCTTTGTTAGCCAGTCCTGGTCAAAAAGCAAACTCTGAGAAATAACTTTGTAACAAAGTAGAGATAGTATGTTCGGCCGGAAGATGCCTTACCTGTTCGGCGGTGCGGTTACTACTCAGGCCCACGTCCTCGGTGATTTCCGGACACTCCACCTGAGGTCCGAAGAATGACTTGTACATCTCCTCGCGCGTCAGGCCGAGAAAATTTTGAATGGCACGCGGTCCCTCGGGATTGAAGTCCCATAGGCGAAGAGGCCGGCGTTTGCAAGGCTGGACTTGACGAACCAGCATAACCTGTATTACCGCAACCAAACTGAAATCTCCATTGAAGAGATCTCGAATGCGGCCTTGAAGTATAGGCACGTCCTTGACTGGACCCCAGCTCAGACCTCTGCTGATCCATGACATCAGCTGTGGTGGAGGGCCCGAGCGGAAAACAGGGGGGCCGCCCACTTGGCACTTCTAGGAGCCGTGATGTAGAACCACTCCTGTTGCCACAATTCAGACACCTCTGGGATGGAACCTTTGGGCCATGGAGCTCCCGTCATCTTGCGTATTGAGGCACCTCCACACGCTGCATGTTGCCCCTCGATCATCTTCGGCTTCACTTCAAAGGTCTTGAGCCATAGGCCAAAGTGAGGGGTAACCCGGAGGAAGGCCTCGCACACGACAATAAATGTCGTGATATGAAGAAAGGAGTCTGGAGCTAGATCATGAAAATTTAGCCCATAGTAAAACATCAAACCCCTGACGAAAGGATCCAGGAAAGGCCTAGACCTCGGAGGAAGTGGGAAACGAACACGACGTTCTCGTTGGGTTCGGGGGTGGGGACGGCCTGCCCTCGGGGAGGCAGCCGATGCAAAATCTCGGCGGTCAGATATCTGGCCTCCCTCAACTTCTTGATGTCTTCTTCCGTGACGGAGGAAGGCATCCATCGGCCTTGAAGGCTAGATCCAGACATGACTAAAGGTTCGGAGCGCCTGACCTGAACTTCGGGCGTTTGAGCTTGAGGTGGGGGAAGGATTCGATTGAGCACGGGAGGGAAAAATAAAAGCCTTGTCCCCTTTTTAAAGAGGGTGAATATAGGCGTCCTCTCGGTGTCCGTTTGGACTTGCCTATAATCTAGGAGTCCTAGAAGCGGTTGGGTTACCCACGCCCGTATTGATGGGAATCCCGGGATAAGGGGACACGATCTCTGCTTTAAACAAGACGTGCCAAGGAAACCGCCTCGCATGACGCGCTGAGGTGGGATAATAAAACGACTAGGATAAAGGCTTGGCCGTGGTGTGTCACGCTACGGAATACGTCAGCAGATTAGATTGGTGTAATTATTATTCTCTCTATGGCAATATGTGGAAACTTATTTTACAGAGCCGGACACTATCTTTGTGTTCAAAATCTTCTATGAAGTACTTGGAGGAGGAACCCGCCTTGCAATGCCAAAGACAATCTGCGTGCCGGACTCGTCGTCATTGAAGCCTAGTTTAGGGGCTACTGAGGGAGTCCTGGATTAGGGGGTGTCCGGATAGCCGGACTATACCTTCAGCCGGACTGTTGGATTATGAAGATACAAGATTGAAGACTCTGTCCCGTGTCCGGAAGGGACTTTCCTTGGCATGGAAGGCAAGCTTGGCGATACGGATATGCAGATCTCCTACCATTGTAACCGACTTTGTGTAACCCTAACCCCCTCCGGTGTCTATATAAACCGGAGGGTTTTAGTCCGTAGGACAACATACACTACAACAATCATACCATAGGCTAGCTTCTAGGGTTTAGCCTCCTCGATCTCGTGGTAGATCTACTCTTGTACTACCCATATCATCAATATTAATCAAGAAGGACGTAGGGTTTTACCTCCATCAAGAGGGCCCGAACCTGGGTAAAACTTCATGTCCCTTGCCTCCTGTTACCATCCGGCCTAGACGCACAGTTCGGGGCCCCCTACCCGAGATCCGCCGGTTTTGACACCGACAGCTGCCATCTGTGCATGCGCCGCCATCATCAGTGGTGGCATCCGCGGCGCCATCATTAGTGGTGTCATCCCCGACACCACTAGGGGTTGTGTAGTCAGGATCGGTGTCTTCCGCGGCGTCCTCATAGCGGTGAGGTTCTTCCTCCAACTCCTGGGACAGCTCCCAGAAGTGCTTGCCGCCCAAACCGCCGGCCTCATCGTTGTGGGCCATGTTTCGCTCTAAATAGGAAAAAAGTTTGGTCAAAAAGTTGGTTATTGTCAAGGAACAAGATCATGGTCTCATCATTTAGGGTTTTTCGACACCGAGGCATCCTAAAAGCTAAGCTTTTATCATTTAGGGTTTGTCAACGCCGAGGCACCCTAAAAGCCTAAGCGTACATCATTTAGGTTCTCATCAACACTGAGGCACCCTATAGAAGCCAAGTTAAGTTTTCATCATTTAGGGTTTATCGATGTCGAGGCACCCTAGGTTGGGCCTAATCACTTGGCTCTATTGCCACCTATGTTGGGTTTATCATCTAGGGTTTATCGATGCTAAGGAGAATTCTAAGTTGGGCCTAATCACTTGGCTCTATTGCCACCTATGGTTTAATGCAGCAAGAATGGTGGGGCAGTTGATCCTACTTAACTAAGTACTAAGATACCCCGGCCCATGCATTAGTCGCAAGTACCCCATATGTCCTATTTTTAGCAAAGTCATGCTAAAATTCACGAAAAATTTCAGCATGACCTTTGCTGAAAATAGGACATATGGAGTACCCGAATTTGCCGGAATGGAAGTTAATCGACATTCCGGCAAACTCAAGGGCCTCTCGGGGTACCTGCAAATTCATTACCCCACCCCCACCCAGCTGCAACCCCACAACACCCCACAATATCATCACGACACGATGGTCGGAGACAAAAACCCCCAATATCATCAAAATACTCTAGTTATGAAGTAAAATACCTGAAGTGTTCCAGGAGTAGAACCTGAAGTGTAGTCAGTGGCTTCACCTATGTGCATAAAAATCATAAAAATTCAAAATCATTTGAAACCTGATCACTAGTCATAAAAATTCAAAATCATTCAAAATCAAAATCTACTAATTAGTTCTTGTGCTCATCCAGTAGCAACATCTTTCATACATGATCAGTAGTCATGTACCAAATTTTTATTTAAACTGAATTTGCAAATCAACAAGAGCTCTACTAGTTTCAGACTAGATTTACACTAAATACACTAGAGTATTTGACCAGTAGTCATGTGAACTCTTTGAATTTGTAAACACTTCCAGACTTGAGCATTGAGAGTTCACAATTGCAAAAATGTCCCTTGTTCCTGAACTTGTCTTGTACTCCATTCATTCAAGCAGAAAGAAACAATTATTGTTGATACTCATGTGCTTCTTTCCAAATAATTTTATTTATTCAGAGTTTGAGAAATTTTGAACAAAAAAAGAACGCAAGATACAGACTGAATTTGATGTTCAAAAATAACTGATAGTAGCATGCTATGGTACAGATAAAGTTGGGTCATAGTAACACACAGTAACATTTCTGGAATCCAAATTGAAACAATAAATCACAGGTAGCTAGCAACTGAAAATCAAATTGGCACTTTCTCCAAACTCATACATGTCTTCTCTTTTTGTAGCATCAGTGCTCACCTCGATGGATTAACTGAATTTTCTACAAACACCAAGTACTAGGGCACACAAAAGTTCTGAAATTTGTGTGCCTAACTAAATTAACTGAATTTTCAGTAACCGAATAAACTGAATTTTCAAAACTGACAAATATTAATAGGTTGACTATAGCAAATCCAATTTGCATGCTTCACTACATATAATTTACAATAATACGAGGGGACAAATACAACACTGGAAAAGTCAATTCAGGTTTATCTGAATTGGCAGCTACAGTGATGCCATTTAAAGCTAGCTAGAGGGAAAAGCCATTTAAAAAAAATTCTCTCATCTCATATGAGGAGTGTTAATCCTAAGACTAATAGTTTGTTGTGCAGTACAGCTACAGTGATGCCCTGTCCATTTTGTCCCTCCCCGACTAGATACTAGAGTAGCACTGTTGATGCCATGTTCTTGCTGAACTTTATGACAGTATATACAACAACTTATCCTCTTAAGCCAAAACAACTTTCTAAAAGCCAGATGCAACTTGTTGAGCTAATTTTGAGAAGAACTCCTTGAGGAACTAGCAGCAAAAGGTACTGAACTAGCAGCAAGCTTGTGTTATTGCTTACTAAGGTACTGAACTGATCAGAACTTCAGAACAGTGAGCTTTACATACTAATTTCAGAGGGATTTGAACCTAATTTGACCTAAATTCGAGAGGGATTTGACCTTATTTTGCATCTACACTAGCCCCTAATCCATGGCTAGAGCTAGTAGTAGGAACACATGGTAGAGTAATTAGGCAGCCATGAGGAACCAAATCCATGGCTGCTAGATCGAATGAAACAAGGAGGGGAGAGGGGACGGAGGGGAGTTGGGGGCACCTTCACCTTGGGTGGCTGAACGACGGCGCCGTGGATTTAGAGGTCTAGGTGGAAGAAGCCCTTGATTGCGGCGACTGTGGTGGCTGAGTGCGCCCCTCCTACTCCTCCTCCTCGAGCAGGACAAGGTCGGCGGCTACACGGTGAGGAGAAGGCCCTCCTTTCCTCTCCGTGCGTCGTCCTGGTCGCTTGCCGGCGCGGTCTACCTGTAGAGACGAGACAAGAGGGGGTCAGGGGTTTGGAGTGGAGGGGGGCTTACGGGCGGAGGAGGACGGGCGAAGGAGGAGGGGGGCTTACGGGTGGAGGAGGATGGGCGGCGGCACAGTAGGGGCGGCGGAGGGAGGCGCTGCTGGGCTCCTGTGCCTGCTGCGGGGCAGTGGAGGCTTCGGACGGCTGGGTGCGCCGCGGCGTCGGGCTGGCAGTCGTGGCGGCAGGCGGGGGAGCCGGAGCGGGTTTGGAGCGGGCGCGGGGGTCGTTGGAGCGGGCCGGGGGTCGTCGGAGCGGGCGCGGCGGGGGAGGGAAGGGGGATCTGGCGAGGGAGAGGGAAGGGGGGATCGGGCGAAGGGGTATCCAGCTAGACACTATAGCAATGGCGCACCACCCTCTGGTGCACCATTAGTAGTTTTTTTTTTCTGATAGCAATGGCGCACCCTCCACTGGTGCGCCATTAGTAACTTTTTTTTTCTGACAGCAATGGCGCACCCTCCTCTGGTGCGCCATTAGTAACATTTTTTTTCATTATTTCTTGTTGCATCTAATAATTTGTTTTTTATCAAATTTGTTATTTTCAAGAGGACTAGAACAGAAGATATCATCAAATATCATCAATTTTTTTTGAAAATATCATCAAATTTGTTTTTTATTTTTAATTGAAAATATCATCAAATAATTTTTATACTAATAGCGCACCGTGGCACAATGCGCCATTACTAGTTTAAACTAGTAATGGCGCACTATTCAACGGTGCGCCATTAGTAGTTTTGCAAAAAAGTAAAAAAAATACAGTAGTGGCGCACTCTACGGCTGGTGCGCCATTAGTAGTTCTAACTACTAATGGCGCACTCCACCCGGATGCGCCATTAGTATGTTTGAAAAAATGAAAAAAAACATTTTGTTACTAGTGGCGCACCATGTGCCAGGTGCGCCATTAGTGTCTTCCACACTAATGGCGCACCAGCACATGGTGCGCCACTGATATATAATAGTGGCACACCACATGAAAGGTACGCCATTAGTGTCCATTCCATCTATAGCCCTTTTCCTAGTAGTGACTAGAGAACTTCATCTAGAAATGGTCGGTGACAAAGTCACCTATGTTAGAGTATATTGACTTAGGAGTCAAGTGAGAGCACTTGATCATAGATCATACTCATCGTTTAAGCTCAAAATGGGGTTACCATTTTTCGTTTAAGCCTTTTGATGTATTCACATCTTGTCGAGTTGCTTTGACTCATGACTTGGAGTAAAGCTTCTCTAAGATGGAATAACATACCTTGGGTGGTGGTGTTGATCTTGTTCATGTAGTTGAACTTGTGTGGGTTGCTCAAGGTTGATGTAGTTCATCAAGGGTTGGGAGCACCACTTGGAGTTTGAGTTCATCTACCTACATGGATTAGCTTTGCAAGGAAGAGCACTTGTGTATCCAAAATGACAATCATGAGACTCAACATAGAATTTGCCAAAGGATATGTTTGAATGGTTTCGTGCTTCCTTGTTTTCAACCATCATTGTGTAGAGACTTGTTGATATAGAGATTGCTCAAGATGCGAATGAGTTGCAATCTCATAGATTTAGATTCAACCAAGTACCTACACGGGTTAGATAACATGCAAGGTACAAATATATCCAAGACATATGAATAGCATCATAAGAGAAATATCAAGGATTAGTTATAGGCTCATGCCCCGCATGTATCAAATGGAGTTCCTACTCCAAGTTTGAAGCATCAATGATGTTCAATTCACCTCTTAACCTGCAAAACACTTTCTCATCAAGTGGTTTAGTGAATATATCCGCCAATTGCTTATCGGTGCGAACATGCTTAAGGTTAATGTCCCCTTTTTCAACATGATCTCGAATGAAATGATGACGAACTTCAATATGCTTAGTTCGAGAATGTTGCATGGGATTGTGAGCAATCTTAATAGCACTTTCATTGTCACATAGAAATGAAACATGTTCCACATATATCCCATAATCTTTAAGAGTTTGGGTCATCCAAAGTAATTGAGCGCAACATGAACCAGCGGCAATGTATTCCGCTTCGGCGGTGGATAAGGATACCAAGTTTTGTTTCTTGGAAGACCAAGACACAAGAGATCTACCAAGGAATTGACAAGTACCCGAAGTGGACTTTCTATCAACCTTGTCTCCGGCATAGTACGAATCGGAGTAGCCAACAAGATCAAAAGAGGACCTCTTAGGATACCAAATGCCAAAATTTGGTGTATGGATTAGGTATCTCACTATCCTTTTCACAGCCTTAAGATGACATTCTTTAGGAGCAGCTTGATATCGTGCACACATGCACACACTTAGCATAATATCGGGACGAGAGGCACATAGATATAACAATGAACCAATCATAGAGCGATAAACCTTTTGATCAACCGGTTCACCATCTTTGGTCAAATCAAGATGTCCACTAGTAGGCATGGGTGTAGTCATACCTTTGCATTCTTGCACATTGAACTTCTTGAATAAGTCACTGGTGTACTTCGTTTGAGAGACAAAGGTACCTTCCTTAGTTTGCTTGATTTGCAAACCGAGAAAGAATTTGAGTTCACTCATCATAGACATCTCAATTCTCAAACTTCTCCGACATTAGCTTTCCAAACTTCTCACTAAAATGAGGGTTAGTTGAACCAAATATGATATCATCAACGTAAATTTGGCACTTAAATAGTTCTCCATTAACCCTTTTAGTAAAAAGAGTAGAATCAATTTTACCAATTTCAAAGCCTTTTTCAATAAGGAACTTGGTCAAGCATTTATACCATGCTCTAGGAGCTTGTTTAAGACCATAAAGGGCTTTGTGAAGTTTGTAAACATGATTAGGTTTCTTAGGATTGACGAAGCCGGGAGGTTGATTAACATAAACTTCCTATTCGATTTTGCCATTTAGAAAAGCACTCTTAATGTCCATTTGGTACAAGGTGATATTATGGTGATTAGCATAAGCAAGTAAGATGCGAATGGACTCAAGTCTAGCAACGGGAGCATATGTCTCACCATAGTCCATACCTTCAACTTGTGTGTTGCCTTGGGCGACGAGATGTGCTTTGTTGCGAACCACTTGTCCATCTTCATCTTGCTTGTTGCGAAACACCCATTTGGTACCAATGATGTTGGGTTTGTTGTCGGGCTTCTCGACCAAAGTCCACACTTGATTTCTCTCAAAGTTGTGTAGCTCTTCATGCATAGCGTTTATCCAATCCGGATCCTCCAATGCTTCTTCAACCTTCATAGGTTCAATGCTAGAGATGAATGAGTAATGTTCACAAAAGTTAGCTAAACGAGTTTTAGAGCGAGTGATTCTCCCGGTTTGGATATCATTGTAGATTTGCTCGATGGGATGATCCTTAGCAATTCTTGCTCGAACTCGTGAAAGCTTTTGCTTGGGTCGGGGTGGAACATCCTCTTCATCTTGTTCTTCTTCTTGGCCTTCTTCATTGTTGACGTTGTCATTCTCTTGTCGTGGTGGAGAAGGAGGTTGTTGATGTTCATCTTGGTGTGCTCCCTCGTTTTCTTCATCTTGGCGTGTCCCACTTGTGGATGCTTCCGTATCAACTCTTGGTTCACCTTGTCGTGAGGTAGAAGCTTCCACTTGGACGGACGAGGTACTCTCCTTCACTTCCGTTGGACGAATCTTGCCAATGGACAAGTCTTGAATTGCTTCCGAAGGGTCTTTGTCTCCTACATCAATTGGCAATTGCTCTACTTGCGAGCCGTTAGATTCATCAAACTTCACATCTACCGTCTCTTCAACCTTTCAGGTGAAATTGTTGTAGACACGGTAAGTGTGAGAGTTTGAGCCATAACCAAGTAGTAAACCTTCATGAGATTTAGGAGAAAATTTAGAACGATGATGCTTATCAAGAATGTAGCACTTTGAGCCGAATACTCGAAAGTATCCAACTTGGGGTTTGTTATCGGTGAGGAGCTCGTATGCCATCTTGCCGAGTAGCTTGTGAAGATACAAGCGATTTGTTGCATGAAAAGCTGTCTCAACTGCTTCCGCCCAAAAGTGCTTTGGCATTTTGTACTCATCAAGCATCGTTCTTGCCATCTCGATAAGAGTCCGGTTTTTACTTTCAACAACTCCATTTTGTTGAGGTGTGTACGTAGCCGAGAACTCGTGTGAAATCCCTTCTTCATCAAGAAAGGTGTCCACATTTGCGTTCTTGAACTCCGTTCCGTTGTCACTCCGAACCTTCTTGATCTTCACGTCAAACTAATTTTGGGCCTTCCTAGCAAAGTTTTTGAAGATCTTTTGGACCTGCGATTTGTCATCAAGAAAGAACACCACCGTAAATCTTGAAAAATCATCAACTATGTTTAGACCAAATGAGTTACCACCGAGACTCTTGTAGGCATTTGGACCAAAGAGATCCATGTGAAGTAGCTCGAGTGATCTTCTTGTGGTCATGATGTTCTTCGTGCGGTGACTTCCTCCAACTTGTTTTCCTACTTGGCAAGCACTACAAAGTCTATCCTTGTCAAATATGACATCTTTTATTCCAAGGATATGATCACCTTCAATAAGCTTATCAAGATTTCGCATACCAACATGACCTAGTCTTCTATGCCACAACTAGCCTTTAGAAGATTTGGCAATTAAGCAAGTTTTCGGTTGAGCCTTTTTAGTGAAATCAACAATGTAAAGATCTCCTCTACGTATACCAGTAAAGACCATTTTATGATTATCTCTACGAAACACTTGGCAGTCTACTTCAGTAAATAGGACATTGAAACCGAAATCAGCAAGTCTAGATACTGAAAGTAAGTTGTAGCCAAGAGATTCAACGAGCATGACATTTTGTATGGAGCTATCATGTGAGATGGCCACCTTACCAAGTCCAACCACCTTACCCTTTGAATTATCACCAAAAGTGACATACTTTCGAGGGCCGTCATTTTCAGCAAGCTCACGGAACATGTCTTTATCTCCGGTCATATGATCAGTACATCCACTATCAAGGACCCATTCATTTCCTCCAGCCATGTAGCCACGAAGATTTGCCATAAGACCAAACTGTCTCATCGCATCATCGAGATCATAGTCACTATCATCATCATCATCATCATCGTCATCATCCGAGTATTCATGTTCAACATCATCTTGTGATTGATCAATTCCTAGAGAGGGCAATTCATTAGATAAATGATCATTTCTATAGTTATCTTTATGAATTCTAATAGATCTGGAAATGATATTGCTAATGATTCCAACATCTCCTTTGGCACTCGTAAGATCGGTAAGCTCAAATAAGCAGTCACCAAATTTGGGATCATTGGAACTCATCTTAATCAAAGCAATAGACTTATGGAGGACTTCATCTAGATCTTTCAAGGAGTAATTAGGAAAGAGTTCCTCAAGGAATTTCCATATGGTGTAGGCACACTTAAGAGTCGGAAAACATCCAATCAAGTTTCTAGGCAAGCCTCTAGTGATAAGATTAACAGTTCTAAGATTGCGAATCATGTCAATATCTTCATCTAGGGTAGGGAGCAAAGGATCAACATGAGGTGCACAAGGGCTAGTAATGTACTTGTTCAAATGATATTCATTGAAAATCTCAAGCATTTCATTTTTCCACTCATGAAAATACTCTCCATCAAGAATAGGCACTCTATGTCTAAGACTCCCCAAAGTAGACACATCCATCTTCCTCCAATGGTGTTTAAACCAAGGCAATGGAGACCAATGCTCTGATACCAATTGAAAGGATCGAGAAGAGGTGTCTAGAGGGGGGTGATTAGACACTAAGTGCCAAAAGTTGCAGTTTTTAATATTCTTAAGTTTAAGTGGAGTTTAAGCACAAGTTTAACAAACACAATACATATCAAGCAAGCATGCAATGAGTATATGAGCGGCGGAAAGTAAAGCATGCAACTTGCAAGAATGTAAAGGGAAGGGTTTGGAGTATTCAAACGCAATTGGAGACACGGATGTTTTTGTCATGGTTCCGATAGGTGGTGCTATCGTACATCCACGTTGATGGAGACTTCAACCCACGGAGGGTAACGGTTGCGCGAGTCCACGGAGGGCTCCACCCACGAAGGGTCCACGAAGAAGCAACCTTGTCTATTCCATCACGGCCGTCGCCCACGAAGGACTTGCCTCACTAGCGGTAGATCTTCACGAAGTAGGCGATCTCCTTGCCCTTACAAACTCCTTGGTTCAACTCCACAATCTTGTTGGAGGCTCCCAAGTGACACCTAGCCAATCTAGGAGACACCACTCTCCAAGAAGTAACAAATGGTGTGTTGATGATGAACTCCTTGCTCTTGTGCTTCAAATGATAGTCTCCCCAACACTCAACTCTCTCTCACAGGATTTGGATTTGGTGGAAAGAAGATTTGAGTAGAGAGCAACTTGGGAAGGCTAGAGATCAAGATTCATATGGTTGGAATGGAATATCTTGACCTCAACACAAGTGTAGGTGGTTCTTTCTCAGAAAATGTGTATTGGAAGTGTAGGTATGTTCTGATGGCTCTCTCTACGAATGAAGAGTGGGTGGATGGGTATATATAGCCTCCACACAAAATCTAACCGTTACACTCAATTTACCAATCTCGGTGAGATCGAAGGGAAAAACTCGGTCGGACTGATTTAGTAAACCTTGTGACTGTTAGGGTTTTTGGTGGGACCGACTAGTTCAACTCGGTGGAACCGATGTGCTAGGGTTAGGGTAAAACCAAAACTCGGTTTGACCGATTACTCAAACTCGGTGGGACTGATTTGGGTAATAAGCGAAACAGAGAGTTGGCCAAGCAAACTAGGTGGGGCCGATTGCATATCTCGGTGGGACCGAAAATATTGCAACAGGTAACAGAGAGTTTGCAAGCCCATCTCGGTGAGACCGATATCCCATCGGTGAGACCGAACTGATTAGGGTTTCTGGTAGTGGCTATGTTAACTGAACTCGGTGGCTCCGGGTAGAAAGAATCGGTGGGGCCGAGTTTGACTTTTGGTTTAAGTCATATGTGGATGTGGGAAGGTAGTTGAGGGTTTTGGAGCATATCACTAAGCACTTTGAGCAAGCAAGCCATTAAGCAACACCTCATCCCCTCTTGATAGTATTGGCTTTTCCTATAGACTCAATGTGATCTTGGATCACTAAAATAGAAAATGTAGAGTCTTGATCTTGAAGCTTGAGCCAATTCTTTGTCCTTAGCATCTTGAAGGGGTTCCACATCCTCTAGTCCATGCCACTCCATTGTTGAACTTATTTGAAACATACTAGGTAAAAGTGTTAGTCCAACAAAAGATATGTTGACATTAATTACCAAAACCACCCAGGGAGCACTTGTGCTTTCACATTTGCTAAACTTGGCATATAATTGATGTTCTCTGAGTTTACCAAGCACCAAACGCAAATGTTCCTTATGCTCCTCTTCATTCTTTGAGTAAACCAGGATATCATCAATGAACACTACCACGAATTTATCCAGAAACTCCATAAACACCTTGTTCATCATGTTCATGAAATATGCTGGTGCATTAGTCAGACCAAATGACATAACGGTATACTCGTACAACCCATACCTGGTGGTAAAAGCCGTCTTAGGTATATCTTGTTCTCGAATCTTCAACTGGTGGTATCCTGATTGCAGATCGATCTTGGAAAATACCTTAGCTCCTTGCAATCGATCAAACAGATCATTAATCATTGGTAGTGGGTACTTGTTCTTGATGGTTACTTCATTCAAACCTCGATAATCAACAACCATCCTTAACGATCCATCCTTCTTTTCTACTAGAAGTACTGGCGATCCCCAAGGTGAAGAACTTGGGCGAATATAACCCTTACCCAGTAACTCCTTAATCTGCTTCTTAATCTCCACCAAATCCTTTGCGGGCATCCTATATGGTCTCTTTGATATTGACCCTGTGACTGGCAAAAGCTCAATCAAAAACTCAATATCTCTATCTGGTGGCATGCCTGGCAACTCCTCGGGAAATACATCAGGGAAATCCTTCACTATTGGTACTTCCTCCTACACAACTCCTGTTAGGCAATTTACTTGAGTCCTGTTTGGCACATGCCGTGATACATACTTGATCCTTCTTCCTTCTGGGGTGGTAAGCAAAATTGACTTACTGGCACATTCAGTATTCCCTTCATACTTTGACAACCAATCCATGCCTAATATCACATCCAATCCTTGAGATTCCAACACTATTAGGTCTGAGGGAAATACGTAGTTACCAATCCTTAATGGTAACCGATCACACCATAGGCTAGCCATATACTCTGCTCCAGGCGAGGTTACTAACATGGGTGACCTAAGGGCTTGGGTTGGTAGTTTATACTTATCCTCAAATCCCCTTGATATGTATGAATGAGATGCACCAGTATCAAAAAGAACGAGTGCAGTAAATGACTTAACCAAAAACTTACCTATTACTGCATCGGGCTGGGCTTCAACCTCCTCCACATTTACGTGGTTCACCTGTCCCCTGTTGAAAGGGTTCAGCTTCTTCCCAGAGCTTCCATTGCCATTTCCATTTTGGGCTTCAGGACATTCATTGGCATAATGTCCGGTCTTCTGGCACTTAAAGCAAGTGACTTGGCTCAGGTCTCTCTTGGCTGGGGTTGATGGGTTGGTGCGGTTCTAGCCGTTGCTTCCTCCATTCCCATTACCAGCCTTGGGGCCATTGTGATTGTGTGAGCTACCTCCTCCATGGGTATGCTGGAAATGTCCTCCCGGTCTAGGGGTAAAACGTGGCTTCTGCTGAGCTCCAGAATTGTACTTCCCTTGTCCATACTTCCTCTTGCGGTTCTCGATCTACTGCTGCTTCCCTTCAATCATGAGAGCACGATCTACCAACTCCTGGTAGTTGTTGAAGGTTGCTACCATCAACTGCATGCTCAACTCATCATTCAGTCTTTCCAGAAACTTCTCATGTTTGGCTGCATCCGTAGCAACGTCATCTGGGGCATAACGTGCTAACTTACTAAAGTCCTCCCCATACTGGTCAACTGTCCGTCCTCCTTGGCGTAAGTTGCGAAACTCTCGCTTCTTCATGGCCATAGCTCCTGCTGAAACATGGGTAGTACGAAAAGCCTGCTGAAATTGGTCCCACGTGACAGTGTCGACAGGGAAAGTGGCTGTGAAATTCTCCCACCATGAGGCTGCGGGTCCTTCAAGTTGATGTGCGACAAACTTCACCTTTTCCACATCTGTGCATCCTGTTCTGGTCAACTCTCTAGCTGTCTTGCGGAGCCAATCATCTGCTACTATCGGCTCAGTGCTACTGGAAAACACCGGCGGATTCAGCCTAAGAAAACGGGCTACGTGATCAATAGGTGGTCTCCAACTTCATCCCACACACTCTTGGGGTATCACACATATTGAGACAAAACTCGTATTCATTTTGTCGGAAATCCACTCAGTGGAGTATCCTTATCTTTTCCAGGGGTCAACGGTTCTTATAGGGTACTACCACCCTTAAAATGCGCAAATCTTCCCTAGACCATATTTCTCATATCCTCAGAAATGATCAAAATCTTTCTTCATAGAGTAACAACTCATAAAATCCATATCAGTACCAACGATGTTAACTTTATTCACTCGCAATTGATTACAATCTCTCGCTTTTCCATTACATGTCTCAACTCAACACCTCGATATAAAAGAAAATGTTCTCACTTCTACTACTCCATTTCTTTTGTTGCAAACTCAACTATCTAGCACAAGTTTCCTTCTCTTTGGGACAATCTCTGGCAAAGTGCCTTGCTCCATTACAACTAAAACATATTACTTCTGACAAGTATCGAGGTTTCCTTTTTGGGCAATTGTTGAGGTAGTGCCCTGACTCCTTGCACCTGTAACAGGTGATATGACTCAGGTCCTTCCTGGAATCCAATTGGTTTCTCTTCCTGGACTTTTCAATTCCAATCAGGGCTTCTATTTCCTGTGGGTCATATTCTACTTCCTCTGTCGGGAATTCTACTAGATCCCCATTCAAACAATTTTGGGAGATGTGTCCTTCTTCTCCATATGAATAACAAGACTTAGTGCAGGGTTTACTCGGGTCTTCTTTAGGCGTGTCCTCCATCTCTTCCTTCATCACAACTTCTTCTAAAATTTCCATGAGGGCTCCTTTCATTACTTCTTTCTTCTGCTGGATGGTTCGTTGTACCATGGGGTAAATGTGACACTGAGCAGGATAGTGGGTAGTCCCTTCACACAAGAAACAAGTAATCTACCTAATTGGGCATTCTTCAACTGGGTGACTTCCTTCACAATTAGGGCATACATCCTTGTGTTCTTTATGGGTGTGTCCAATTTCTCCACAAATCTTGCATGCACAATGTTTCTTCATATCCTTTCCATAAGGCTTCAACTTCTGGGACACAAGCCGAGGCTTTGGCATAGTCAACTTAAATTCTCTCCAAGTGGTTACTCCTTGCCATCCATTCATGGTTTGGTATATCCTCCACCAAGTAGCAGCACCTCTTTCAAAGCACTAAAGAGCATGCTGGGTCATATCATTTCCAACTATAGGGTTATTCTACATGTGATCTTCCATGTTCTAAATCCATCGGTCTGTCTCCAACTGACTCATCGGTCCAGAAAATACAAGCTCATCTCCATTCATCCTCTATTGGGTCCATGTGGGTTTGGGGTAAGATAAGAGAGAGGGAGAGGGATACACACAATACAAACAAAAGTTTTGAAAAGACAGATTTTATTTGTGGCCGTCGGGAAAAACATCAAACAAATGACAGCTCACAAACGTCTCATCTAACGTAGGTATATAACAGGGGTTTGGTCTTCTAAAGGTCAATAAATCTTCAACGTCTCCAAATTCTTCAAGCCTTGTTCATGCCTCCAATGGCTTCTTCCGATCATGCTTGTCTTTCTCAAGTTCTTTTGCCAGATCAATCTCTGTTGACGTGAAATCTCTCGTGACATCCTTTAATATTCCGGAGTTGCATTTCAAACTTCTGGTTTCAACATCCTTCACATGAACCATGGTCATACTGTCCTTCAGTTCCTGACAATTCTCCGGTATCTCGAGGTTGTAGCTCCTCCAGCTTGGCTACTCTCATCTTCAGGATCCTGAGTTCCTCATGAAATACTTCCTTGTCTAATACGACTTCCTGGAGCTCCATTTTAAACTTCTTGATGTACTACTCCAGATCCTGGTGATACACCGGCTAGGGCTAAAACTTCATCTTATGATAGGTGCTCCATCAGCCTTCTTCCATCAAATCCATTCTGAAGACATGCATCCTTAACTCAGCACGGTGACAATAGCATTAGCGGGTGATGACATCACGGATAACCGTGTTTCTGCTCTTGTCATTTCCATGAGCTATCTCTCCACAGTTGATATCTCCTGCCTTAGGGTTTCTTTGACAAAACTTCGAGTTCTCATACTCCTTGTTTCAGTCTTTCTCCGATAAACCTTGATCTCGGGTATTGACAACTTCCATAATCTATCAAGTTCCATAAGGGTAGCCTTCCTAGGTCATACAAATCTGGGAATTCTTCAGAGCCTTCAAATTCTACTTGTCTTCGGTCTTCAACCGTTGTAGTTTCCATTATTCAGATGCACGGAAAATACTCTTCATTTCGAAGTGGTCTTAGTTGTCCGATATCTTGTACTTCTTGGAGTGGTCTCATCAGTCGAATCTTCGTGTGGCCAAAAAGGGGAAAGGGGTATGGTCTCACTAAAGGGAATTTTTGAATAAGCTCAGAAGAGAAAAGAGGTAAAAGATTTTTTTTGAAAGGGAAAGTTGTAGAGAAAAATCTTTGCTATGGGCTTGCCAGTTTCTAGGGTCACGTCCTACAGTCAACATGTCTCTGATACCATCTTGTAGCGACCCGACCCGAATGGGTCAAGTCTCTGTGCTTAAGTGTCATCCCTGGATCGATATGCTGACACACACAGTACTCGAGGATTTATAATAGAGGTAAATCACATGTAAAAGTAACGTAAATACTATTACCTCAAATCCAAAATAGCGGAAGTAACAAGATTGTGGATTCCCATCAACACCAACGGCAAAGTTGAGTGTAGAAATCGTAACCCTAACGTATCACTTACTCGTCGTAAGATAATCCTGCAGCATGAGACATTGCAACCACAGAGGGTCAGTACATTGAATGTACTGGCAAATTCACACCATAGAGAATGATGAATAAAGACTATCACTACATGCATATTTGGCTGGTGGAAAAGCTCTATGGTTATAAGGTTTTTGCGTAAAGCCAATTTTTCCCTACTGCAAAAGAATAAATTTTATTTAACTATCATGGTGGTTGTTGAACATTGAGAATGGTTGACAGCATTCTCAATCCTAATTAAGTAACATCATTAAACCCAACAATATTCATTTAAAGTAACATGATGAGATCAACAGGATAATCCAAGAACTAGATACTCAAGATGTCCATAACCGGGGACACGGCTAATCATGATTAGTTTATACACTCTGCAGAGGTTTGCGCACTTTTCCCCACAAGACTCGATCGCCTCCGTTGGATTTCTCGCACTACATGGTGTTTGAGAAACAGATGACCGAGACACAGTCTTTCAGAAGCGCTAGCACCTTACGATGGATAGACCGGTACACCTACTTTCCCCTACATCTGCTAGTCTACCCTGTAAGAGTTCGCACGACTTAATCAACTATGCCAGAGCCCATAATGGCTTGTGGCTGCACACGGAAGTTTCTAGTTTGAAAAATCTCATGATCCCTTTGAGCCTGGGTGGCGGTCCAAAAGAAAACAGGCAAGTCCTGGATTACCCAGGTGCCTAGATAGGCAATCCTAGAATAACTAGGTGCCTCAATCCACCCAGATGTGTGTTTAAGTTGCCACCTTAAGTAAACCATTAATTAACAATCTCACATCTGTCATGGATACTCTCAAAACCCAATCCACGTCTACTATCATAGCATGGCCATGTAAGCATAACGTAAAAGTAACTCCCAAGGTTTGAATGCAGGGCAATAGGTTCCTACCTCATCAACTACTTCCCAACACCCACATGTTATGAATCCTACTCATGCAATGTTTGAGGATGAAGCTAATGCATAAAAACTGGGTATGGAAGGGGATATGATCAAAGTGTGAACTTGCCTGCAATGTTGATGAAGATGATTCGCACTCAAAACTCTTGATAGCTCTACTCGTCACACTCCGGTCAATCTATCGTAAGCAAGCAATAGTAACCACACATAAGCAATCACTCAAAAGACCAGAAAGATCGAAGAAGTCGATTCGGAAAACATCAAAACCAAGCAAATAACTCTTGCAACATAAAACAATTTCTAACAGTACCAAAATTATGTAAATTTGGCCTTATCAGAAAGTTTAGGTCAAGAGCTTCGATTTGCAAAAAGAATTAACTCAACCGGAGCTACGAAACTCAAGTTATGATCTAACGAAGTTTGAATTCAAATCTGATCTAATTCAAATTTTAAACTTTTCAAAAACATGTTTGAGTTGGATTAATGGATAGAGGGGATCATAACTAAGATGTGGGCGTTGGTTTCGTTGAATTTGGACTAACGAGTAAAAAGTTGTGATCGTTTGAAGAACTGGGGCCAATCTGTAAATAAAATATTCACAAACAGGTCCCTGGCAGAAAACTAAAATAAAAAGAAAAAGAATAAATAGCGGACGTTCGCTACCGAACGCTAACGAACAAAAACCGTTCGCTACAAACCCTAAACTAGCGAGCGTTCGCTTTATAACTAAACCTAAAAATAAAAAAAACAGATCTAGGCTTTCTGAATAAAACCGAAAACGAATAAAAATAAACCGGGGAGGTTCGCGGTTTATACCGGTTGGGTTTTCGTTGAAAACCGGCGGATCGAGTCCGGCGAGTCGGCGCGGCTCCGGCGAGGGCAGCGCGCTCCGGCGCGGCGGCGGCAGCGGCGCAGGGCGGCGGAGGGGCTAGGCGAGGCACGACTGCGGCGGAGGGGCGGAGTGCGGCGCGCGGGGTGGAGGCGCGGGACAGCAGCGGCGGCGGTCACGGCGGATCTTCGCCAGCGGCGGCGATGCGCGGGATGCGAGGCGAGGCGTGGCAAGAGGAGAGACGGGGTGTCCGGGCGGCGGCCTTATAGGAGGAGGGGAGAGGCGAGACGTGGGGAAGGGGCAAGGGCGGCGCGGAGTCCGGCCATGGGACGGCGGCGGCGCGTGCCCGAGCGGGTCTCCCGCTCGGGAGGAGGGAGGCGGTGCGGCTGGGCTGGGCCGTGGCCTGGCTTGGGAGCTGGGCCGGCCCAGTCGGCGAGGAGGGGTTTTTTTAATAAACAATTTTTTTTCAGAGAACAAAAATAATAAAAACAAAAATAACTAAAATATTATATAGGCATATAATATATCAAAATTTTCAAGACAAAACGGAAATAGGGTTTCGAGACAAAACTCCAGGCGCTTGAATCGCCTGATTCCGATAAACGAGCGAAAAGTTAAACTAGAACGAACATCGGATCAGAGATCGCGATCAGAAAAACCGCGGATTTAATCCGAGAAAAAGAAAAACGACGAACAGTTAACGAACGAATGTTCGTTAACAGAAACTAAACGAAAAACGCGTTCGTTAAGACGAACGGACGAACTGGCGCTCGCTAAATAAATAAACCGGAAAAAACCGATCTATTTATTTAAAAAAACGGAAACTAGGGTTTTCAAAAAAAAAAACCGGCCGGTGACTACCTCGGCGACGGCGGCTCTCCGGCGGGGCTCCGGAAGGCGGCGGGGTGAGGAGAGGGCGGTGGGGCGGTGGCTCCGGGCGGCGGCAAGCGGCAGCGGCGGCGGCGGCGGGCTGCGGTGCGGGGCGGCGGGGTGAGGAGAGGGCGGCGGCGGGGCGGCTATTTAAGAGGGGTAGGGAGTTGACTTGGGGAAGGGGGCGACAGGCGGCGGCGGCTCCGGCTTGGACTCCTCCTCGAGTTCGGCGGGAAGGCGGCGGCGGCTGGGTCGGCCTGGCTCGGATGGGCCCTTGGTCCAGTCGGGCGCGGGTCTCCTTTTTTTTAAACAATTTCGCTGCGCCTAAAGAAAATCTAGAAAAATAAATAAAAATCTAAAAATGCCAAAACAAATTTTCTCCTTCTAAATAAAATATTTAGAACAGGATGAACATTTTTTGGCTCTAAATGCAATTTTTGAAAACGTGCAAGTTTTCCTAAATTCGAATAAAATAGGAAATAAAACCAAAATAAAATTTTATTTGATTTTTTATTAAATCCTCAATATTTCTTTATTTTGGGAAAGTCATTTTATTCCCTCTCTCATATTTTTATAATAGAAATAATTGAAGATAAAATAAACAAAATCAAATGATCCTATCTTCAAAATTTGAGAAAAACTCAAATATGAAAATAACGAAATCCCCAACTCTCTCCGAGGGTCCTTGAGTTGCGTAGAATTTCTAGGATCCACCAGAAAAGCAATAAAATATGATATGCAACGATGATCTAATGTATAACATTCCAAATTGAAAATTTGGGATGTTACAGGGATTCACTACTGTTTCAATTGGTGGTTATAAATATAATGTCTCTTTATTGATGCATTTAGAAAATTCACTTGGATCTACTTGTTGCATGCTAAATTTGATGTTGATTCATTTGTTTTCAAGCCATGTTGAATGTCTTATTAAATGAAAAAAATCAATGCATTCAATCTGATTGGGGTAGCGAATATCAAGGTTTGCATAAATATCTTCAAGCTCAAGGCACTGCACACCACTCCCTACACCCATCAGCAGATCAACGCACTAAACATGAACACCAACGCTTTGTGGAAACCAGACTTGCTCTTATTGCCCATGCCTACATGCCTGTTCACTTTTAGGATGATGTGTTCCTCACTACTACCTATCTTATCAATCGTGTACCAACACGAGTCATCGATAATGTGTCTCCCATGGAGTGTCTTTTTGGTGCCAAATCCGACTACACCATGTTGAAATCATTTGGTTGTGCGTGTTGGCCACATCTCCGCCCCTACAATTCTAGAAAAATTGCTTTCCGGTCCAAAGAATGCATCTTTGTTGGTAATAGTTTGCACCATAAGGGATATAAGTGTCTTGATGCTAGTACTGGGCGCATATATATTTCTCGCGACATGGTTTTTGATGAAGCAGTTTTTCCATTTGCTCGCCAGCTCAAAGCTACGCTTGCACCTGCCAATTCATCAGCACAATTGTACACCCATCTTTTACCCCCAACATCAAGTCCATCAATCAATCAATGTTTCATTAATTCAAAAAATATTACAAAAATTAAAACTCCATACCCATGAATCATCCAATACCAGCTTTATGAAACATAGAAAAAATTACAAGTTTTGTGCTATCCAAGTGTTGATCATGTCAGTCTTCTCTTGCTTTGCTTTTATTCTAGTTATTTCCATACCCTCTTTGAGATAAAATTTTCCATGAATCATAGTGTGGAAGTGCCCTTCTGAAGATCTTGTCATTTCTGGTCATCCAGATACTCCAACAGCCCATGGTAACTATCTCCATTGCAATACTTGTTGGTAACTTGTTCATAGTGAGATGTATTTCATCATATGTAGATATTCCTCTGTGCTTGTTGGGGATGAGCAGGTTCCAGCATGATCAGGCAAATTGGCAGTCCCAAAAAAATGGGAAATTGTTTCCTCTATAGCATCTGCACATAAGGCACAATTATAGTCATCCAGGTACATATTCTTGCAATGTAACATGTTTCTTGTGTTGATTCTGTCATGCATGAGTAGCCAGAAGAAGATCTTGTGTCTGAGTCTGCAGGCCAATTTCCATAGCAGATTAAAGATGTTGTGTGTTGTGCTTACTCTTGTGATTGCTTTGTATAGCTTCATGGAGGAGAATTTCTGACAGGATCCTCCAATGGACCAAGAATCTCTTTCAGTCATCTCTGTTCTATTGCTGATGATTTCTTGGAGAGTATTGTATTGATTGAATGCTTGCAGTGATAGGGGTCTGTGGAAATTTTGGCTGAAGTCTTCATGTTGTTGAACTTTTTGTAGTGTGATCTCTCTTTTAACTGCAAATGAGTGTAGTTCAGGGCATTGAATATGTAGTGGAATATCATGCCATTTATTAGTCCAGAACATTATGGTATCTCATGTTCCTGCTTTGCATACTATGAGCTATTTGAATGTTGGCAGTAGCTTCAGAATGGATTTCCACTAGAATGATCCAACCAATTTGTCTCCTAGCACACTATCTTGATAGTATGTTTCCCAAATAATGTTTACCCAAGGAATTTATTCCTTATTGAGGAATTTATGCAGGAATTTCATGAGAAGAACTTGGTTGTGAGTGTGTAAATCAAGAACACCAAGACCTCCATGAGTTTTAGGTTGGCAAACTTGATTCCATGAAATAAGAGCAGCACCTCTATCTTATGTATCATATTTTCTCCAGAAGCAGTTCATCAGATATGAGTTGATTTGTTTGATCACAGTCTTGGGTATCATCAAAGTGCACATGAAAAAGGTTGGCATGCTTGTGAATACTAATTTGATTAGAGTAAGCTTATCTCCAATTGACAGCAGTGTGGAACAACTCAGCAATCTGTTTTCAATTATTTTTAACATGGGCACAAAGTCTTCCACCCTTGGTTTAACAGTACACAAGGGAAGTCCAAGATATGTGTGATGTAGAGTTCCAATTTTGCATCCTAGGAGATTGGATAGTTCTTGCATTTTCTCTTGAGGAGTGTTAATTGACACCATGGTGGACTTTGAGTAATTTATCTTCAATCCTGTGTATTCAGCATAGTGCAATAACAGGTTTTTTATGTGTTGTACCTGTCTGGGGTCTGCATAAGCAACCAGGATGGTATCATCTGCATATTGGATGATGGGGAAATATGTGGCCGTGTTGTGATTCAGTGGAGAGTCCACAAGAGAGTTATGCATGGCTTCATTGAGTATTGATTGGAGAACATTTGCTGCAATGACAAAAATCAGAGGGGAGAGAGGATCTCCTTGTCTCACTCCTTTCACATAGAGGAACTGTTTGCCTGGAACTCCACTTAGTAAAACTAAAGAATAGCCAGTCCCATAAATCATTTTAATCCAGTTTATACATTTAGCTCCAAAGCCCTTCGCTTGTAGAACCTCAATGATTGTGTCATGGCTAAGCATATCAAATGCCTTTTCAAAGTCTAGTCTCAACAGGATGAGCTCTTTTTTACTCTGGTAGCATTGGTGAATATATTCATAGGGCCTTGTCAAACAGTCTTGGATACATCTCTTGTTAAGAAAACCATATTGGTTTCTATGAACCATTTGAAGTATGCATTTCTGCAGTCTATTGGCCAATAGCTTGGTGATAATCTTTAAAGTGCAGTTCAACAGGGTGATAGGTCCGAATTCTACAGGACTGGAAGCTATGTCACTCTTTGGGGTCAAGGTGATGAAGGAGTAGTTGATACTCTGAATGTTGACTTTTCCTGAGTGAAAATCATCACTGAGCTTATAGAAGTCAGGTGCAATGGTATCCCAACAATGTTTGAGGAATGCTGCATTGAAACCATCTGGGCCTGATAATTTATCAGTAGGCATATGCTGAATAACCTTGTCAATCTCCTCTTTAGTGAAGGGGACTTCCAGATCAGAAAGATTGTCTAGAGGGTTCAATAGGTGGTTTAGGAGTAAAGGATTCTGTGTTTTGGCCTTTGTTCCCAGTCTTTCCTTAAAAGCTATGTATAGAATGGCAGCTTTAGCATGGTGGTCATGGTGTTCAAATCCTGTTTCATCCTTTAACATAGCAATGCAGTTATTCCTGTATTTAATGGTGGCCTTAGCTTGGAAGTATTTGGTGTTGGCTTCACCCATTTTAATTTTCCTGATTGTGGCTCTCTGTTTCCAATATTTCTGTGGTGCTCAAGAGTAGTTTCCAAATGAGCTTTGATGATATCTCTCCCATTTAATTCTTCTATTGATAAGCTTATGTATTCCTCAAGATAATCATAGCATAGAATCAAGAAGTTTGAGTTATCAATAATTGAATGGTCAATGAGTAGTCTATTTCTCTTGATGCTCATGCTGATTCCGTGGTTGCTTCGGAGTTGATGACATTCTCGCCTCTTGGCTCTGCAGTGTACGATTCCGACACTTTTTGGGTCGTCTGTTGCCTCGGATTCTTCCAACCATCGAGCGTACGTCCTTACGCCGCCAGTGACATCGTAGCCCCGGCAGTTCCTGTCCCAAAGGAGATGTGTACGCACACTCGGTATTAGTTCCGCATTGTCAAGTCATACTTCTACATGGCATTGTTACGTATGTGTACACATCATAGTCTAATGGATGTATTGCTTTCTCCCATAGTAGTTGTTGGGATCCTCTCAAGTGTAAGGATGAAGGAGAAAGGTAGCAAGTATTTTCCTCAGTTAGAGAATCAAAGTTATCAATTAAGTAGGAGTCTCCCCAACTAGCAAAGTCAATAGCACCTGTTGTTAGAGTACGTAATGGGACTAATGGCCTCGGCTGGCGGTATAGCCCGTTAGTCTTAGGGTTAATTAGAGATAATGGTCGCTTGCTTAGGGGTCAAGTAAGCCTTGCTTGCGAGTCAAGTAAACCTCTTTACTTAAAGAGAGGAGATGTATCAATCTAATCAAGCAAGAATTAAGAAGGAAATCCCTTCCATCTTGTCCGACCGTGGGAAAAAGGCCCCTGGCCGGCCCTCTCGCACCCTTCTTCTAGTAGCGCCATAACAATTTGGTATCAGCTAGCTTCGGTTCGATCATGTCTTCACCGCCACCCAACCCGTCTCTTCCGCTGCCGGTCACCTCGTCACCTCCGGCGACCACCACGCCCGTCGCCCCGCTCCTGCCCGCACCCGGATCCTCCGTCGCGCCCGCCCCCGCCATCCTCACCCTGGAGGAGGTGTCCGAGGCGCTGCAGGGCCTAAACCAGGCGGTCCAGGAGATCCGCATGTTCTTGGCCGGGTCCTATGGGCCGCACCTGGTTGCGCCGCCCATCGCCGCCGCCGCGCCGCCATGGCTGCTGTGGTAGCCGCTGTATTAGGCGGCCTTTGCCACGCTCCCCAGGCTGCAGCTTACATCCACCGCCCCGCCCTGGTTGCAGTGGCAGCCGCCGCTCCTGGCGGCCTTCGCCGCGCCCGGCGCTCCGTCGCAGCAGCCGCCGCCGCTACCCCAGGGCGTCCTCGCCGTGCTCGCTGGACCGCTTCAGCTGCCATCCACCGCCACCACCGCCCCGTCCTAGCTATAGTGGTAGCCTTCGCTCCTGGCGGCCTCCGCCGCGCCCGGCGCTCCGATGCAGCAGCCACCGCCGGTCAGCACCGGCCCCGCATCGACCGCGCCGGCGGGAGTCCCGATCCACCAGATCAAGTTCCCGCCATCGCCATTATCGCTTCTCCAGGGCATCCTCATCCAGCAGATCAAGTTCCCGCCATCGCCGTCACCGTTTCCGGCTTAGATCACTACCCGCCACATCTCGACGGTGATGAGGCTGGAGGCTGTTGCGCGCAGCCTCCTAGCGTGTCGGTGTGTGCGGGAGATGTGTGGTATGCAGCTGCTGCTCCTCCCAGCTGCCCTTCGCTGCACAAAGGACCTCAATCTCGTCCGCTGCGTCGGGGATCTTGAGCATGCTATTTTCCCCGCGGGTAGCGACCTGAAAGTCCGCGATATCGGCGATTGGGGGGCACATCCTTCCTCGCCATTCTCCATCACAAGCCCTCCACTCTTCTCTGTGCGGTGCAGACCAACAACCATACGATGGGGAGAAGGCAGGGTGTCACCGACAGGAGCGCACCGCGTATCACCACTGCATTCCGTCGTCCACCGCGAGGGCACCTCTGCTGGTCGCTCTTGCGACCACTTTCAGGTGGCCATACACATGCACTCCTTTTGTCCAAATGGTGTCCATGGAATCCAGGTGGTTGTACACGTGCACGTCTGACGTGCGATGGTGTCCACTTTTTGTTAAGGGGTCCAAAATAAATCGTCTCAGTCCATTTCAGGTTGAGAGTAATAAAACAAGGCGAGTTGTAAAAGGCGTGTTTTTAGGTGTTAGGTTTGTGTTGCATCGAGTCATGGTTATAAGTTGGTTAGGCTGCAGCTCGAGGACAAGCTGCATGTCCAGGTGGAGTGTAGTGTTAGAGTACGTAATGGGCCTAATGACCCAGGCTGGCGGTATAGCCCGTTAGTCTTAGAGTTAATTAGAGATAAGGGTCGCTTGCTTAGGGGTCAAGTAAGCCTTGTTTGGGAGTTAAGTAAACCTCTCTATATAAAGAGAGGAGATGTGAAAATGCTCTTTAGAGCTCGGGCTCCATCGAGCCTGAGTTTGACTTGGTCAAAATTCAAAATTTCACGTTTCATTTTTTTTAAATTACACTTAGAGACATAAAGCATATGTGTGTAAATTTTCAGGACGAAACACCTTAAAATGAGTGCTACACAAAAAGAACAAATCTGAGGCTTTTTAGTAGATGCACTATTCATCCTCAAAGTCCATGAATTTGTCTTTTTTGCACATATCGCATTTTAGGGTATTTCATCCTCAAATTTTACATACATACACATAACATCCTTGTTTACTTGTATGATTTTTTCAGATTTTTTTAAATTGAAAAGTGCGAAATTTTTAATTTTTTCAAAAAATCCGGCCTCCATGGAGGCCGAGCTCCAAAACGCCCTAGTCGAGGAGATGTATCTATCTAATCAAGCAAGAATTAAGAAGGAAATCGCTTTCATCTTTCCTGACCGTGGGCAAAAGGCCCCCGGCCGGCCCTCTCGCGCCCTCCTTCTAGCAGCGCCATAACACCTGCGCACAGAACACACACACACACACACACACACTCGTCCCCAATACGTCAAGAGAGATGTCAATCCCCTTGTCTTGATAATTACATGATCAATCACAAATGATCGAGATAGATAGTAGCAAAGTGATAAGGAAATAGTAGCAATTGTGTAGAAGAATTCAGTAATAGAGAATATACCCAAGGGCCATAGGTTCACTAGTGGTATCTCTCTTGAAAAGAGGCGGATGGCATGGTAACAAATTACAGTTGGGCAATCGACCAAATTGCAATATTTATGACTATGATCATTCATGGTATAATCTCATATGCACATTACATCCCTGATAAGTAGACCGTTAATCTAACTGCATCTAATACTAATACTCCACCCAAAAACCTCTATCCAGCATGCATTTCAATGTGTTAAGTCTGCAAGAAACAGATTATCGCAATAAGCTAGATGACATAATATAGACAGGAAGAAGTGTTCTTCGGGAGTTTGTCGACATACGACGTCGTAAGCCAAGGTGATGTAGGGTGGAACCCTATATGGCCGATCTTTCATGAAAGGAGCGGATCCCACGAAGAACACGAACAACACGACGGGGAAAACGAGGGAAATCACGAGGGGAAACACGAGAGAATCACTAAAACCAACAGGAAATAGTCACACATATGCTAGATCCTCGAAACACAAAGAGAGATACAAGATCCACGATCAACAAGGGACGATACAAGAGGTAACCGGTTCTTCTCCATGAGGAGGTCTTGAATCCACGAGGGGATCTTCCCGTAAAGGGGTCTTGAATCCAAGGTGGATCTTCTCCGAAGAGGGGCTGCGGTCTCTCTCAAGGAGTAGATCCGATATGGATGAGCGAAGCTCTATCTCACAAATGAGCTAACACAACGCTAACCCTAGAAAGTAGGACGAAGTGGAGTATATATAGTCTAGGGGGGCGAAGGGGTACACGGGCCTCGTCCCTTACACTGTGCGCAGACAGGGGAGGACGGACGTCCGGGCATCGGGCCGGATGTCCGGGCATTCGCGGAGGGCCGGATGTCCGGGCTGGTGAAGCTGGCCATGTTGCTCTCGGGTTCGGGGGTGTCCGGATATCCGGGCTGGCAGCCGGATTTCCGGGGACTTGGGAAATGCCGGATGTCCGGCTGGTGAGGCCGGATGTCCAGGGCCTGTAGTGTCCTGGCGGCTGAGCGGCTATGGTGGGTGAAGCTCCAAGGGCCGGACGTCCGGGGTCGTGGCCAGATGTCCGGGGCCTGGGAGGTGTCCTTGACTCCTTCAGTTGGTTTTCTTCATCCGTGAACTTGGGGGCTTGTACATCTTCACGTGCATCTTCGGGAGGATCCTTTTGATACCTAATCATGCACAACGTCTCGGACTTAGGTAGTAGCCATGTCTCATGCATAGAAAGTGGAAGTTCGGAGAGGAGTGAGTTCGCCTTATCTTCGATAGCCTTGGCTCGGGCTCTTGTCATTGGTCCAAGTGGTGTCATTGGAGGTGTAGGTGCGTCCATGGGGATTATCGTGGGATGCTCCGCATCATCTCGCCTCCCTTGGGGAAGATCCGACCTTGGATCGAAATCCTCATCACCATGGTAGGGCGAGAGATCTTTGACGTTGAAGATGTCGCTCCCGGAGTACTTGTCGCATGGAATTTCGATCTTGTAGGCGTTGTTGTTGTAGCATTCGAGCACCTTGAAGGGTCCATCCGCTAGTGGTCGAAGTTTGGACTTGCGTTCGTTGGGGAAGCGGTCCTTGCGAAGGTGTAGCCACACAAGATCTCCAATGTTGAATACCATGGGGTGCTTGTTGATGATGCGCTTGGTCGCAAGTCGTTGTACTTGGCGCTCGATGGTTTTCCTTGTATCTTCATGCACCTTCTTGAGATGGTTCACACATGCACTTGCGTCCATATTGATGCGCTCTTGGAGTGGTAGAGGAAGAATGTCCGATGGTGACAATGGGTTGAATCCGTAGACGACCACGAAGGGGGACTTGCTGGTAGTTGAGTGTCTTGCGCGGTTGTAGGCGTACTCGGCGATCGGTAGGCACGGTTGCAATATTTCCCTACAAAATAGATGTGCAATATGTGAAGTATCGTCTATCTTGTGGCAAGATATGAAATGAGCCGTGTTGGAGAATCGGTTCACAACAACAAATACGGAATCCTTTCCATTCCTATTTCTAGGCAACCCAAGCACAAAATCCCTACTAAAATCCTCCCATGGTTGATATGGAATTGGAAGTGGCATGTAAAGGCCAAGAGATTGAGCTTTGCACTTAGCTTGGCGACATGTAGAGTATTGGTTGGTGAAGCGGTTGACGTCGTGAAGCATCGTGGGACAAAAATAGTGCTTGGAGAGCGTAGCAAGTGTCTTGTTGTGTCCAAAGTGGATGAGTAGTTGAACTTGCGATTGGATCTTCTTAGGTTCCTTGGGGTTGACGCGGTAGGGAACCTTGTTAGGAAGGGGCGCTCTGGGGATGATGTCGATTTGGTGCTTAATGCCTCATAGAGGAGGTGGACCCGGAGGTAGCTCGTCGGGGAAAACATCTTGAAATTCCTACAAAAGAGAAGATGACACTAAAGGTAGAGTGTGAGAGGTGTTAGCTTTTGGTGCCTCGTCGTTGCACGAAAGGTCATAGTGCATGACACTAGATGGGTTCTCACACACTTCTCTCATCTCATGTGTGGTGGCAAATAGAACTAAGTTCTTCTTGTCGCTCATCGTGGAGTCGCTCAATTTGGGCATGTGGCGCTGTAACACCCTCGATGCGACTATATCTCCCACGTGTCGAGGCACGACTTAGAGGCATAATCGCATTGAAGGCATATGTCGCAAATTAGGCAATCTTCACAACATCCCATGTAATATAATAATAAAGGGGAGATAACATAGTTGGCTTACACTCGCCACGTCAATCAAGTACATAAATAACATTACATCATCCAAACACTCATGGCCCGACTATGGCGCCAAAATAAAAGAGAACCCAACATGCGACACGGTCCCAATCACCCCCAACTAGGCACCACTACTGATCATCGGGAAAGGAAACATAGTAACGTTGAGAGTCTTCGTCGAACTCCCACTTGAGCTCAAGTGCGTCTCCTGGAGCGGAATCATCTGGCCCTGCGTCTGGTGTAATAGTAATCTGTGAGCCACAGGGACTCAGCAATCTCGCACCCTCGCGATCAAGACTATTTAAGCTTATAGGTAAGGCAAGGTAAATATATGTGGAGCTGCAGCAAGCGACTAGCAAAATATGGTGGCTAACTTATTCGCAAAAGAGAGCGAGAAGAGGAGGCAAAGCGCGAGCGAGAAACTAGAGAACAACCTGCGCAAACATTACTCCAACACCGTGTCCACTTCCCGGACTCCGCCGAGAAGAGGCCATCACGGTAACACACTCAGTTGATTCATTTTAATTAAGTTAAGGTTCAAGTTATCTACAACCGGACATTAACAAATTTCCATCTGCCCATAACCGCGGGCACGGCTTTCAAAAGTTCAAATCCCCGCGGGGAGTCCCAACTTAGCCCATGACAAGCTCTCACGGTCAACGAAGGAATAGACCTCCTCCCAAGACGTTCCGATAAGACTCGGTATCTCGGTAATTCAAGACACTTCGACAGGTTAAAACAAGTCCAGCAACACCGCCCGAATGTGCCGACAAATCCCGATAGGAGCTGCACATATCTCTTTCTCAGGGCACACTCAGATTGTCTAAACTTCCGGTTGGCCAGCCAGAGTTGCCCCCGGTAGCCACCGGCGGCTGACAGTTTGGACCAACACTCAGAGGAGCACTGGCCCGGGGGGTTAAAATAATGATGACCCTTGAGTCTGCAGAACCCAAGGGAAAGAAAAGGCTAGGTGGCAAATGGTAAAACCAAGGTTGGGCATTGCTGGAAAAGCTCTAATCAAGGCGAACTATCAAGGGGTTCCCATTATAACCCAACCGCGTAAGGAACGCAAAATCCGGGAACATAACACCGATATGACGGAAACTAGGGCGGCAAGAGTGGAACAAAACACTAGGCGAGAGGCCGAGCCTTCCACCCTTTACCAAGTATATAGACCCATTAAGATAACATGGCAATACAATGATATCCCAACAAGTAAATAAATGTTCCAACAAGGAACGCCTCCAATCTTCACCTGCAACTAGCAACGCTATAAGAGGGGCTGAGCAAAGCGGTATCATAGCCAATCAACGGTTTGCTAGGACATGATGGGTTAGAGGTTTGACATGGCAATTTGGGAGGCTTGAAAGCAAGTGGTAGGCATCGTAGCATTGGCATAGCAAAAGAGCGAGCAAACTAGCATAGCAAAGATAGTAGTGATTTCGAGGGTATGATCATCTTGCCTGCACAGTTGTCAGAGTTGACTGGATCCTCGAAAGCAAACACAACAGGCTCCTCATTAGCGAGCTCGTCTCCTGTCTCTACCAAAACAAGATAAACAAGCAACAAGGATACAATCAACCACGTGCAAGGATCAAACAATATGATGCAATGATGATATGCTATGCGGGATGCGATGCGGGATGCAAAATGCAAGATATGACAGGGAATGTATGAACCTGGCCTCAACTTGGAAATCCAAGTGTGCCACTGGAAAGATGAGATGAAATCGCTTGAAAACGATATAAAGAACACCGGAATCGGAGTTACGGTTTGGAAATGGCAAGCGATCCAAAAATGACACCGGTCTGCGATTTACAACAAGTAGCCATCTAAATGCAATGATATGAACATGCTACAGCACCCAAACATGACAACAAAATACATGGCAGGGATGCATTCAAGATTCTTAACAAAAGTCTAGCACTGAGCTACGGCCAATTCATCCATTAACAGGTTCAAACAAGCATGGCAAAAATGCATATGGCAAACAGATCTCAGACTTAGTGAAATTAACACTTGTCTGGAATTTCAGATCAGGTAGCACTCTTCGGAGCAGCAAAACTATATGCTACAGGATCTGAACATGGCAAAGTAAAGCATGGCATGGAGATACTCAACGAGCTTAACAAAAGTCCCTTAGTGACCTTGAGCCAAAAGGGATCAGAAAATACAATTGCAAGCATGTGAACATGGCAAAAAACATAATCAGTTTTCAGACTTAGTGAAAACTGGCACATGCTGAAACATAACTCAAGTAGGCATGTTTACGAGCTCGATGCACTCACTACGGTGCAAGTCATGAAAAGATAAGCATACACCCATCAAGAAGGCACAAAATGCAAGCTAGACATGGCAAGAACAATAGCATAGCATGCACGGATCAACTACAACATCATCAGCAAAATTGCAAACAAGTTGACAATCTGCCCAGATTCACAAAGTAGCAAAAGTAGAGCTCGATTGACTCACGCTAGGGTGCTCCATAATTTCAAACAAAGACATGGATGGATATAGCACTAAAATATTAACAAAACATCCTTACTGATCATCCTCAAAAGAGGCACAGATCACTAGGAAACAATATGAACATATGACATCATGAGATAAACAGGTCAAGGACTTAGTGGAAATGCTAAGTCCCTGAAAACAGAATTAACAAGTGCACCACTTTGCAAGCTTGTGCTAGTCACCACACACATCACAAAAATACATGGGTTGCACCTCTGGAAAGATGACAAAACCCTTAACAAAACACATGTAGAGCATCAGGGCATATCATGCACACATTAATCATGGCAAAAATGAC
The DNA here is from genome assembly GCF_003073215.2 of Triticum urartu. Lineage (NCBI taxonomy): Eukaryota > Viridiplantae > Streptophyta > Magnoliopsida > Poales > Poaceae > Triticum > Triticum urartu. Next base: position 233,324,095 of record NC_053027.1, on the reverse strand, counting down.
AAAACTCTAAATGGAGTAGCAGATCTGACAAATATCTCAAGTAGCCCTCTTCTAACAGCATTTCGGGCATCAAAAAGAACTCAAATGAAAATGATGCAATGGAATGAAATGATGTACTCTCAGAGATGAACATTTTGATATGCTATATGCATGAATCGGAGCTACGGATACAAAGTTACGGAGCTATGAACAGGGGCACTTGGATCTGAGAATTTTTGGGACTTAGAGGAAAAATCAACCTCCCAGATCTAGGGTTTTGACCCGAGGCACGTAGATCGAGGTGGGGCCGGCGAGGCACTGTTCACCGGCGGGGAGGAGCTCGCCGGAGGTCGATGTGGAGGCGGGGACGGCGAGGGGGAGCGGACGCGGCGGCCGGGCGGCGGCTCGGCGGCGCGGGACCGGGCCGGTGTCGACGAGGATGGCGGCGGCGGGGTGCAGCTCTGGCCGAAGGATTGCGGCGGCACGCGCCGGCGCGGTGGCGGCGGGGAGGCGGCGAGCGGCGCGGGAGAAAGGAGAAGGCGGCGGGGCGACCGGGCGGGCGGCGCGCGCAGATGGGCCCGCGGGGGCCGGATGCGGGCTCGGCGGGCCGGCGGGGATGTGGTCCGGGTGGCGCCACGTGGCAGCTCCCGGTTGGGGCGGTGGCTATGTCCGGCCCGGACGGACGTGTCCGGCCAGCGCGGGGACGAACTTTAGGGTTTCGGGGGAGAAGGAGATCCGAATTTCGGGGGGGGGGTCTATTTATAGGCATATAGGGAGTTAGGAGAGTCCAAATGAGGTGCGGTTTTCGGCCACACGATCATGATCGAACGCTCTAGATGATGGAGAGGGTTTTGGTGGGTTTTGGGCCAAATTGGACGGGTGTTGGGCTGCAACACACACGAGGCCTTTTTGGTCCCTCGGTTAACCGTTGGAGTATCAAACGAAGTCCAAATGGTACGAAACTTGACAGGCGGTCTACCGATAGTAAACCAAGGCCGCTTGGCAAGTCTCGGTCCAATCCGGAAATGTTTAATCCCCACACACGAAAGAAAGGTAGAAATGACCACCGGAGGAGAACGAAGCGCCGGAATGCAAAATGGACAACGGGGAAAATGCTCGAATGCATGAGACGAACACGTATGCAAATGCAATGCACATGATGACATGATATGAGATGCATGACAACGATAAAAACACACGGAGACAAAGACCTGAACCCGAGGAAATAAATAACTTAATGCCAGAAACGGCAAGAGTTGGAATACAAATTAGGAAAGTTACATCCGGGGTGTTACAGGCGCTCACTTTCTTTTTGGTGGCTCGCTCTCTCACTATTTTCTCCATGATGGGTGGCTTGCTTGTCGGTGATCACTTGGCTTGGAGACATAGGTCAAAGTACATACTCCTTTCTTTCATCTTGAAGATGTAGTGGTTCGTTCGGCCGTTGTGGATGACTCCTCTATCAAATTGCCATGGGCGTCCAAGGAGAAGGTGGCAAACGGTCATTGGAACGACATCACACTCCAAAGTGTCTTCATAAGCTCCGATGTTGAAGGAGACGTGTACTTGATGCTTGACTTGGATAGTGCCGGGGTCGCTAAGCCATTGAACTTTGTATGGATGAGGATGCTTCATCTTTGCCAATTGGAGTTTGGAGCATAGTTCCTCACTTGCTAAGTTATGACAACTCCCTCCATCGATGATGACCTTGACGGACCTTCCATTGATGTCGGCCTTGGTATGGAATATGTGGCATCTTTGGTCTTCTTCTTGTTGATGTTGAAGAGTCAAGACCTTGGGGACAACTAGAGCGGGACTTGAATCTTCGTCGCAAAAGACTTGATCTTCTTCTTCTTCTTCGGTCACGCGCCGGTGCATCGCCACTTGGTGACGCCCGGATATTTAAGCTACAGTGAACCTCTGCTAATGATGCCACGTCACCTCGATTACTGTTGCTAATCTCGCTTTAGTTCGAAACCGGTTTGAATTCAAATTCAAAATCAAGCAAACAATAAAAGTTTTCAAATATTAAAACTAAAATGTTCAGAGTGAGCCAAATAATACATCGGTAATTATGGTGGAGAAACCACACTTTTACAAAATGATAAATGCTCTAAAATAGTTAAAACAACAACAAAAACAATTAATTAAATGCCTTTCCACTTTATTTAGTTGCCAAAAATTAATGGGACGGTAGAATATTTATTAATACTAATTTAGGTGCTAGTTGTAGTTTTTATAGAACTATATTAAAAAAGGAAGAAACTAAGCTAAACCAAAGCACAAAAAAACTATACAAAATTAAAGAAAAAGAAAAGGCCCCCCGGGCCAACCGACCCAACGGGCCGGCCCAGTCGGCCACTCCCTTAGCCGGCCGGCCCATCCCTCCTATATCTAACCCCCACTCCACTGAACCTAGGCCCGATTCCCACTCCCCCCACCACACGGTCCCCACTCCCCTCAATCTCTCCCACACCTCTCTCCCCTTCCCCATCTGGATCGGGGAAGTGGAGCCAGAACCCGCGCAGCCCCGCGCCCCTGACACTGGCGCCCATCCCCGGCGCCACCCCGACGCCCACCTTGCCGCTCGCTGGACTGCCCCGCCCCGCCTCTCCATAGCCGACCGACCCCGGACCTCACCGCCGTCCGCCTCGTCCTCCTCCCCGCCGGTGCCATCGCGCCTCGCCGCCCAACTCCCCAACAACGGGGGTGAGAACCCCATCCCCATGCTTCCCTTTCCCCGCAGTCCCGCACGTCCACCGTCGCGCTCGGCCATCGCCAACCCCGCAGCCCGCGCGCCTCGCTCCCTACGGCCTCGCCCGCGGTCGCTGTCGCCGCGCTTAGCGCGTTGGCCGCCCCTGTCCCCTGCCCTGCCCGCCATTTCGCGCCTCCCCTGTCGATGCTCGCCCGTGCTCAGGGCTACTGCTATGCCTGGTCGTCACGTGTCACCGCGCCCCTATGCACTCTGTCGGCGCCGCTGCGTCCGTTCCCCGCTCGGGCCACGCGCCGCTGCCCCGCCATGCGTAAGCGCGCACACGCGCCCTTGCGCCGGCTAGCCGCGCTGGATCCCCCCGGGGCACCGTTGCCTGGGCGCCCGCTAAGCCGACATGTTGCCTCCACTGTGACACAGACAGCCGGGGCCCACGCCCTAGAAAAATTAGAACGAAAAATAAATAAAAATATTAATTAATTGGATAATTAATTAACTTAATTAATCCTATTTAATTAATCTAAATAAACATTAGTTAACCTAATTAACAAATTAAACTAATTAATAGGTTAATTAGGATATCGTGACAATGACCTATGGGTCCCACATGCACTATTCACACCATTGACCAGTCAACAGTTGACTTGGTCAACTAGGTCCCTTGGCCCCACAGGTCATAGGCTGTGGCTGGCCTCTGTTGTGTACACCTAGCTTTTTACTACTTAAATTGAGTTAAATAAATCCTAAAAATGATTTAAATCTTTTAAAATTAATATAAAATAAACTGTAGCTTGGATGGAAAAACTTTGCATATGAAAGTTGCTCAGAACGACAAGACGAATCCGGACACGCAGCCCGTTCGTCCGCCACGCATCCCTAGCATAGTGAACACACAACTTCCCCCCTCCGGTCCGGCTGTCTGAAAACGTGAAACACCGGGAATACTTTCTCGGATGTTTCGCCCCTTCGCCGCTAGCGCCTAGTACTGCGTTAGGTCACCCTAGCCCCGCATATTGCCATGCTATACTTTGTGATGCTTTGATTGCTCTGTTATTTATTGTGTTCCCCCTCCGTTACTTCTTTCCGGTAGACCCGAGACCGCGGTTGAACCAGCGATCGACTACTTCACCTTCGAGGGTCCGTTTCTGTCTGCAGAGCAACCAGGCAAGCCCCCCCTTGATCACCAGATATCGCCTACTCTTCTCTCTACTGCTTGCATTAGAGTAGTGTATCATGTTATTGTTTTCCGTAAATCCTATCCTGATGCATAGCCTGTCATTGTTGCTACAGTTAAATGCTTAGTATAGGATGCTAGTTTATCATCAGTGGCCCTACATTCTTGTCCGTCTGCCATGCTATACTATCGGTCCGTGATCACTCGGGAGGTGATCACGGGTGTATACTTATATACATAATATATGATACTTGTGGTGACTAAAGTCGGGTCGGCTCGTAGAGTACCCGCGAGTGATTCGCGGATTGGGTCCGAAAGGACGTTTGTCCCAACGGCCCTCTGAGTGGATCTTTGTGGCGGAGCGACAGGGTAGGTTGAGAACACCTAGGAGAGAGGTGGGCCTGGCCCTGGTCGGCGTTCGTGGTTATTTCAAAATAACACGCTTAACGAGATCTGGGTATTTGATCTGAGTCTGGCCATTGGCCTATACGCACTAACCAACTACGCGGGAACAGATATGGGCACTCGACATCGTGGTATCGATTCATCTCCGGTCATATGATCAGTACATCCACTATCAAGAACCCATTCCTTTCCTCCTGATTCATATCCCCGAAGATTTTCCATAAGACCAAAATGTCTCATTGCATCATCAAGATCGAAGTCACTGTCATCCTCATCGTAATATTCATGTTCATCATGATCTTGTGATTCATCATTTCCTAGAGAGGGTAATTCATTAGATAAATGATCAAAGTGGTTACTTTTATGAATTCTTATAGCTTTGAATATGATATCATTAATGATTCCAACATCTCCTTTAGCATGCTTAAGATTGGCAAGTTCAAGAAGACATTTACCAAAACTAGGATCACTAGAGTTCATCTTACTCAAGACAATAGATTTATGGAGAATTTCATCCAAAGTTTTCAAAGAATGATTGGGAAACCGTTCCTCAAGAAATTTCCATATAGTATAGGCGCAATTTTGAGTAGGCAAACTAGCAATCAAATTTTTGGGCAATCCTCTAATGATGAGCTCAATAGTTCTAAGATTGCGAATCATGTCAGCATCTTCATCTAGGGTAGGATGCAAGGGATCAATATGGGGTGCACAAGGGCTAGCAATGTACTTGTTCAAATGATATTGATTGAAGATTACAAGCATCTCATTTTTCCACTCATGAAAGTACTCTCCATCAAGAATAGGCACTCTATGCCTAAGACTCCCTAATGTAGACACATCCATCTTCCTCCAATGGTGATTAAACCAAGGCAATGGAGACCAAAGCTCTGATACCACTTGTAGGATCTAGAAGTAGATGTGTCTAGAGGGGGGTGATTAGACACTTCATGCTAAAGTTGCAATTTTTAAGCCTTTTAGGTTTAAGTGGAGTTTAGGCACAATTTCAACACACACAATACATATCAAGCAAGCATGCAAAGAGTATATAGGCAGCGGAAAGTAAAGCATGCAACTTGCAAGAATGTAAAGGGAAGGGTTTGGAGAATTCAAACGCAATTTGAGACACGGATGTTTTTCCCGTGGTTCGGATAGGTGGTGCTATCCTACATCCACGTTGATGGAGACTTCAACCCACGAAGGGTAACGGTTGCGCGAGTCCACACAGGGCTCCACCCAAGGGTAACGGTTGCGCGAGTCCACACCGGGCTCCACCCACGAAGGGTCCACGAAGAAGCAACCACCCACAAAGGGTCCATGAAGAAGCAACCTTGTCTATCCCACCATGGCCATCGCCCACACAGGACTTGCCTCACTAGCGGTAGATCTTCACGAAGTAGGCGATCTCCTTGCCCTTACAAACTCCTTGGTTCAACTCCACAATCTTGTCGGAGGCTCCCAAGTGACACCTAGCCAATCTAGGAGACACCACTCTCCAAGAAGTAACAAATGGTGTGTAGGTAATGAACTCCTTGCTCTTGTGCTTCAAATGATACTCTCCCCAACACTCAACTCTCTCTCATAGGATTTGGATGTGGTGGAAAGAGGGTTTGAGTGGAAAGCAACTTGGGAAGGCTAGAGATCAAGATTCATATGGTAGGAATGGAATGTCTTGGTCTCAACACATGAGTGGGTGGTTCTCTCTCAGAACATATGAGTTGGAATGATGTGTGTGTTCTAATGGCTCTCTCTTGGAATGAGAAGAAGGTGGAGGGGTATATATAGCCTCCACAAAAAATCCAACCGTTACACAGTTTTCCAATCTCGGTGGGACCGAATCAATAAACTCGGTCGGACCGAAAATGTAAACCTAGTGACCGTTAGAGATTTCGGTGGGACCGACTGGATCAACTCGGTGGGACCGATGTGCTAGGGTTAGAGTAAATCCAAAACTCGGTTTGACCGATTACTCAAACTCGGTGGGACCGATTTGGGTAATAAGTGAAACTGAGATTTGATCAAGCAAACTCGGTGGCACCGATTGCATATCTTGGTGGGACCGAGAATATTGCAATGGGTAACAGAGAGTTTGCAAGCCCATCTTGGTGAGACCGAGATCCCATCGGTAAGACCGAACTGATTAGGGTTTGGCAGTGGCTAATGACAAGTGAAACTCGGTGGCGCCGGATAGGAAGAATCGGTAGGACCGAGTTTGTCTTAGGGTTTAGGTCATGTGTGGAAGTGGGAAAGTAGCTGAGGATTTTGGAGCATATCATTAAGCACATGAAGCAAGAGGCTCATTAAGCAACACCTCATCCCTCCTTGATAGTATTGGCTTTTCCTAAAGACTCAATGTGATCTTGGATCACTAAAATATAAAATGAAGAGTCTTGAGCTTGAAGCTTTAGCCAATCCTTTGTCCTTGGCATTTTGAAGGAGTTCCCACAACCTTTAGTCCATGCCACTCCATTGTTGAACTTACCTGAAACATGCTGGATAGAAATGTTAGTCCAACAAGAGATATGTTGTCATAAATTATCAAAACCACCTAGGGAGCACTTGTGCTTTCAATCTCCCCCTTTTTGGTAATTGATGGCAACATACATCAAAGCTTTAGATAAAGATATAAAGAATAGCAAGTAAAGCTTTGGAAGGACATGTAACGAGCATAGACTCCCCCTACATGTATGCACTCATGTAAATATGAAATATAGAGGCCTGTGAGAGCATAACCATGACAGAGTAGGCAATGTGTTACATGTATCTTGGCCATATGCATCAGAGCAAAAGATTATTAAGGAGAATACCTTCATGCTCATGAGTCCTTCTTGCAAACAGTATGTACATAAGCAAGAACTCCTCATACTCATGATTTTGATGCATATACTTACCTTGTGGTCTTGAGTTGGCTTAGGATGGAATGAACCTGCACAAACAAGGTTAGATAACACAGGTACGTCCACTAGCCAGAGCAAACAAAAGAAACCACAAGAATACCAAGATTGGGATGACATGTAGAGAGTGAGTACAAGGTACCATATAGAATTCAACATGTCCCCAAGAATAAAGATATGCAGTGAATTTGACTGATTTCTTTCCCTTAGATGTCTTGCTCCCCCTGAATCTTACATGGGATATTGGGAGAAGATAGGAACCAGAAAATCAGAGCTGAAGGATATGAATAGAACTAAATTCAAATGAGTTCATATGAACATGTCTTTCCCCCAAAAAGACATGTGGCATCTCTCCTCTTGAACATCAAGCATCTGGGATCCTTGAGTATTCTCTCCCCCTTGGAGATTTCCTTCTCCCCCTTAATATATGGGATCCTTGAGTATTCTCTCCCCCTTAGGTGATAAGCTTTGATGTGATCTCTCTCTCTCCCCCTTTGACATCAATTTCCAAGAAGGTTGTTCCTGGAATCCGTCGAATGGGTTTGGTCCTTGGGATGTAGTACAAAGCAGGGAATAAAACTGTGATGCTTGTAGAGGACAAGATTCATTGAGTGGAGCTGGATCAGAAGAAATATAGAATATGTGGCAAACTGTTTTTCCTGTTGCGAAATCGGTGGCACCGAGTGGCATGTTTCGGTAGTACCGAAGGGATTCGGTTGGACCGAAAATGGCTATTCGGTGAAACCAAGTTCATCACATAGAAAAACACTTGTCACCTCAGCTCACTAGTCAAGTAAGAGCTCACAAAGATTTGCAATGAATTAGCTGAAAGATTTGCAAGGAATATGATGCAGAAATATGCAGAACAAAAATCAAAAAGAAAAGGGTAAAAGGTTTCTAGATGAAGTTTTCAATTGAAAAAGAAAGAAACAAATATGCAAGGGACAAATGCAATAACTCAGAAGAGAACACAAGAGAACTTCATCTAGAATTGGGCAGTGACATAGTCACCTATGTTAGAGTATATTGACTTAGGAGTCAAGTTAGAACACTTGATCATAGGTCATACTCATCGTTTAAGCTCAAAATGGGGTTACCATTTTTCGTTTAAGCATCTTGATGTATTCACATCTTATTGAGTTGCTTTGACTCATGTCTTGGAGTAAAGCTTCTCTAAGATGGAATAACATACCTTGGATGGTGATGTGGTTCTTGCTCATGTAGTTGAACTTGTGGGTGCTCAAGGTTGATGTAGTTCATCAAGAGTTGGGAGCACCACTTGGAGTTTGAGTTCATCTACCTACATGGGTTAGTTCTTGCAAGGAAGAGCACTTGTGTATCCAAAAATGACAATCATGAAGCTTAATCATAGAGTTTGTCAAAGGATATGTTTCATGGTTTTGTGCTTCCTTGTCTTCAACCACTATTGTGTAGAGTCTTGGTGATGTAGAGATCGCTCAGGATATGAGTGAGTCGCAATCTCATGGAATTAGATTCAACCAAGCACCTACATGGGTTAGACAATATGCAAGGTGCAAATATATCCAAGACATAAGATAGTTATCATAAGAGATATATCATGGATTAGTCATAAGCTCATGTCTTGCATGTATCCAATGGAGTTTCTACTCCAAGTTCGAAGCATCAATGATGTTCAATTCTCCTCTCAACCTGCAAAACACTTTCTCATCAAGTGGTTTAGTAAATATATCCGCCAATTGCTTATCGGTGCGAACATGCTTAAGATTGATGTCACCCTTAGCAACATGATCTCGAATGAAATGATGACAAACTTCAATATGCTTAGTCCGAGAATGTGGTACAGGATTATGACCAATTTTGATAGCACTTTCATTGTCACAAAGCAGTGGAACATGTTTCACATAAATCCCATAATCTTTAAGAGTTTGGGTCATCCAAAGTAATTGAGCACAACATGAACCAGCGGCAATGTATTCAGCTTCGGCAGTGGATAAGGATACCGAGTTTTGTTTCTTGGAAGACCAAGACACAAGAGATCTACCAAGAAATTGACAGGTACCCGAAGTGGACTTTCTATCAACCTTGTCTCCGGTATAATCCGAGTCGGAATAGCCAACAAGATCAAAAGAAGACCTCTTAGGATACCAAATGCCAAAATTTGGTGTATGGATTAAGTATCTCACTATCCTTTTCACAGCCTTAAGATGACAATCTTTAGGAGCAGCTTGATATCGTGCACACATGCACACACTTAGCATAATATCGGGACATGAAGCACATAGGTATAACAGTGAACCAATCATAGAGCGATAAACCTTTTGATCAACAGGTTCACCATCTTTGGTCAAATCATTATGTCCACTAGTAGGCATGGGTGTAGACATACCTTTGCATTCTTACATATTGAACTTCTTGAATAAGTCCTTGGTGTACTTTGTTTGAGATACAAATGTACCTTCCTTAGTTTGCTTGATTTGCAACCCGAGAAAGAATTTGAGTTCACTCATCATAGACATCTCAAACTTCTCTGACATTAGCTTTCCAAACTTTTCACTGAAGAGAGAGTTAGTTGAACCAAATATGATATCATCAACATAAATTTGGCATACAAATAGTTCTCCATTAACCCTTTTTGTAAAAAGAGTAGAATCAATTTTACCAATTTCAAAACCACTTGTAGTAAGGAACTTGGTCAAGCATTTATACCATGCTCTAGGAGCTTGTTTAAGACCATAAAGAGCTTTGTGAAGTTTGTAAACATGATTTGGTTTCTTGGCATTGATAAAGCCGGGAGGTTGTTTAACATAAACTTCCTCCTCTATTTCACCATTTAGAAAAGCACTTTTAATGTCCATTTGGTACAAGGTGATATTATGGTGATTAGCATAGGCAAGTAAGATGCGAATGGACTCAAGTCTAGCAACGGGAGCATATGCCTCACCATAGTCCATACCTTCGACTTGTGTGTACCCTTGGGCGATGAGACGTGCTTTGTTGCGAACCACTTGTCCATCTTCATCTTGCTTGTTGAGAAACACCCATTTGGTACCAATGATGTTGTGGTTGTTGTCGGGCTTCTCGACCAATGTCCAAACTTGGTTTCTCTCAAAATTATGTAGCTCTTCATGCATAGCGTTTATCCAATCTGGATCTTCCAATGCTTCTTCAACCTTCATTGGTTCAATGCTAGAGATGAATGAATAGTTTTCACAAAAGTTAGCTAAACGAGTTTTTGAGCGAGTGATTCTCCCGGTTTGTATATCATTTAGAATTTGCTCGACGGGATGATCTTTGGCAATTCTCGCTCGAACTTGTGAGAGCTTTTGCTTGGGTCTTCGTTGAACATCTTCTTCATCTTGTTCTTCTTCTTGGCCTTCTTCATTATTGACGTCGTCGTTCTCTTGTCGTGGTGGAGAAGGAGGTTGTTGATGTTCGTCTTGACGTATTTCCTCGTTTTCTTCATCTTGATGTGTCCCACTTGTGGATGCTTCCGTGTCGATTCTTGGTTCACCTTGTCGTGAATTAGAAGCTTCCACTTGGACGGATGAAGTACTCTCCTTCACCTCCGTTGGACGAATTTTGCCAATGGACAAGTCTTGAATTGCTTCTGAAGGGTCTTTGTCTCCTACATCAATTGGCAATTGCTCTACTTGCGAGCCATTAGATTCATCAAACTTCACATCTACGGTCTCTTCAACCTTTTGGGTGAAATTGTTGTAGACACGGTAAGTGTGAGAGTTTGATCCATAACCAAGTAGAAAACCTTCATGAGATTTAGGAGCAAACTTTGATCGACGATGCTTATCAAGAATGTAGCACTTTGAGCCGAATACTCGAAAGTATCCAACTTGAGGCTTGTTACCGGTGAGGAGCTCGTATGCCGTCTTGCCGAGTAGCTTGTGAAGATATAAGCGATTTGTTGCGTGACAAGCTGTCTCAACCGCTTCTGCCCAAAAGTGCTTTGGCGTCTTGTATTCATCAAGCATCGTTCTTGCCATTTCGATGAGCGTCAGATTCTTCCTCTCGACAACTCCATTTTGTTGAGGTGTGTACGTAGCCGAGAACTCGTGTGAAATCCCTTCTTCGTCAAGAAAGGTGTCCACATTTGCGTTCTTGAACTCCGTTCCATTGTCACTCCGAACCTTCTTGATCTTCACATCAAACTGATTTTGGGCTTTCCTAGCGAAGTTTCTGAAGATCTTCTGGACCTGCGACTTGTCATTAAGAAAGAACACCCACGTAAATCTTGAAAAATCATCAACTATAACTAGACCAAAAGAATTTCCACCGAGACTCTTGTAGGCGTTGGGACCAAAAAGATCCATGTGAAGTAGCTCGAGTGGCCTCCTTGTGGTCATGATGTTCTTCACGGGATGTCTTCCTCCAACCTGTTTACCTGCTTGACAAGCACTGCAAAGTCTATCCTTATCAAATATGACATCGTTAACTCCAAGGATATGATTTCCTTTAATAAGCTTGTCAAGGTTTCTCATGCCAACGTGACCTAGTCGTCTATGCCATAACCAACCTTTTGAGGATTTAGCAACAAAGCAAGTTTTAGGTTGTGCTTTTTAGAGAAATCGACAATGTAAAGATCACCTCTACGCATACCCGTAAAGACCATTTTATGATTGTCTCGACGAAATACTTGGCAATCTACCTCAGTAAATAGGACATTCAAACCGAAATCAGCAAGTCTAGATACTGAAAGTAAGTTGTAGCCAAGAGATTCAACAAGCATGACATTTTGAATGGAACTATCATGTGAGATGGCCACCTTACCAAGGCCAACCACTTTACCCTTTGAATTATCACCAAAGGTGACATATTTTCGAGGGCCGTCATTTTCAGCAAGCTCACGAAACATCTCTTCATCTCCGGTCATATGATCAGTACATCCACTATCAAGAACCCATTCCTTTCCTCCTGATTCATATTCCCGAAGATTTGCCATAAGACCAAAATGTCTCATTGCATCATCAAGATCGAAGTCACTGTCATCCTCATCGTAATATTCATGTTCATCATGATCTTGTGATTCATCATTTCCTAGAGAGGGTAATTCATTAGATAAATGATCAAAGTGGTTACTTTTATGAATTCTTATAGCTTTGAATATGATATCATTAATGATTCCAACATCTCCTTTAGCATGCTTAAGATTGGCAAGTTCAAGAAGACATTTACCAAAACTAGGATCACTAGAGTTCATCTTACTCAAGACAATAGATTTATGGAGAATTTCATCCAAAGTTTTCAAGGAATGATTGGGAAACCGTTCCTCAAGAAATTTCCATATAGTATAGGCGCAATTTTGAGTAGGCAAACTAGCAATCAAATTTTTGGGCAATCCTCTAATGATGAGCTCAATAGTTCTAAGATTGCGAATCATGTCAGCATCTTCATCTAGGGTAGGATGCAAGGGATCAATATGGGGTGCACAAGGGCTAGCAATGTACTTGTTCAAATGATATTGATTGAAGATTACAAGCATCTCATTTTTCCACTCATGAAAGTACTCTCCATCAAGAATAGGCACTCTTATGCCTAAGACTCCCTAATGTAGACACATCCATCTTCCTCCAATGGTGATTAAACCAAGGCAATGGAGACCAAAGCTCTGATACCACTTGTAGGATCTAGAAGTAGATGTGTCTAGAGGGGGGTGATTAGACACTTCATGCTAAAGTTGCAATTTTTAAGCTTTGTTTAAGTGGAGTTTAGGCACAATTTCAACACACAATACATATCAAGCAAGCATGCAAAGAGTATATGAGCAGCGGAATGTAAAGCATGCAACTTGCAAGAATGTAAAGGGAAGGGTTTGGAGAATTCAAACGCAATTGGAGACACGGATGTTTTTCCCGTGGTTCGGATAGGTGGTGCTATCCTACATCCACGTTGATGGAGACTTCAACCCACGAAGGGTAACGGTTGCGCGAGTCCACACAGGGCTCCACCCAAGGGTAACGGTTGCGCGAGTCCACACAGGGCTCCACCCACGAAGGGTCCACGAAGAAGCAACCACCCACAAAGGGTCCACGAAGAAGCAACCTTGTCTATCCCACCATGGCCATCGCCCACACAGGACTTGCCTCACTAGCGGTAGATCTTCACGAAGTAGGCGATCTCCTTGCCCTTACAAACTCCTTGGTTCAACTCCACAATCTTGTCGGAGGCTCCCAAGTGACACCTAGCCAATCTAGGAGACACCACTCTCCAAGAAGTAACAAATGGTGTGTAGGTAATGAACTCCTTGCTCTTGTGCTTCAAATGATAGTCTCCCCAACACTCAACTCTCTCTCATAGGATTTGGATTTGGTGGAAAGAGGGTTTGAGTGGAAAGCAACTTGGGAAGGCTAGAGATCAAGATTCATATGGTAGGAATGGAATATCTTGGTCTCAACACATGAGTAGGTGGTTCTCTCTCAGAACATATGAGTTGGAATGGTGTATGTGTTCTGATAGCTCTCTCTTCGAATGAAGAGGAGGTGGAGGGGTATATATAGCCTCCACACAAAATCCAACCGTTACACAGTTTTCCAATTTTAGTGGGACCGAATCAACAAACTCGGTCGGACCAAAAATGTAAACCTAGTGACAGTTAGAGATTTTCGGTGGGACTGACATGCAACTCGGTAGGACCGATATGGTTAGGGTTTGGGCATAACGTAATCTCGGTGAGACCGATTACACAAACTCGGTGAGACCGAGTTTGGTAATTAGCTAACCAGAGAGTTGGTCAGGCAAACTCGGTGGGACCGATTTGCTCTTTCGGTGAGACCGAAAAGTTACAAAAAGGAAACACTGAATTTACATTGCAATCTCGGTGAGACCGATTGCATATCTCGGTGGGACCGAGAATATTGCAATAGGTAACAAAGAGTTTGCAATCCCATCTCGGTGGAGACCGAGATCCCATCGGTAAGACCGAACTGATTAGGGTTTGGCAGTGGCTAATGACAAGTGAAACTCGGTGGCGCCGGATAGGAAGAATCGGTAGGACCGAGTTTGGCTTAGGGTTTAGGTCATGTGTGGAAGTGGGAAAGTAGCTGAGGATTTTGGAGCATATCATTAAGCACATGAAGCAAGAGGCTCATTAAGCAACACCTCATCCCTCCTTGATAGTATTGGCTTTTCCTAAAGACTCAATGTGATCTTGGATCACTAAAATATAAAATGAAGAGTCTTGAGCTTGAAGCTTTAGCCAATCCTTTGTCCTTGGCATTTTGAAGGAGTTCCCACAACCTTTAGTCCATGCCACTCCATTGTTGAACTTACCTGAAACATGCTGGATAGAAATGTTAGTCCAACAAGAGATATGTTGTCATCAATTATCAAAACCACCTAGGGAGCACTTGCGCTTTCACCTGCTCTTGTATAAGGGAGGCTAGGTCTGCTCGACGGCCGCGTTCGCAATGTGTAGGTGTGCAATGGGCGATGGGCCCAGACCCCTGCCCCATAGGATTTAGACCGGCGTGCTGACCTCTCTATTGTGCGTAGGTAGGGCTGCGATGTGTTGATCTTCCGAGGCCGGGCATGACCCAGGAAAGTGTGTCCGGACAAAGGGGGTCGAGCATGTTGGGAAATGTGGTGCACCCCTGCAGGGAAGTTAATCTATTCAAATAGCCGTGATCTTCGGTAACAGGACGACTTGGAGTTGTACCTTGACCTTATGACAACTAGAACCGGATACTTTATAAAACACATCCTTCCAAGTGCCAGATACAACCGGCAATCACTCTCTCACAAGGCGACGAGGGGAGGATCATCGGTTAGGATTATGTTATGCGATGTTACTTAGTGAACTTACCATCTACTCTCTTCTTCTGCTGCAAGATGGAGGTTGCCAGAAGCGTAGTCTTCGATAGGACTAGCTATCCCCCTCTTATTCCGGCATTCTGTAGTTCAGTCCACATATGCTACCCCTTTTCCATTTGATACCAATGCATGCGTATGTAGTGTATCTCCTTGCTTGCGAGTACTTTGGATGAGTACTCACGGTTTCTTTGCTCCCCATTTCCCCCCTTTCTATACTCGATTGCTGGGACCGAACGATGGAGCCCAGGAGCCATACGCCATGGTCGATGACGACTGATACTACTCGGGAGGTGCCTACTACTACGTGCAGCCCACTGACGACGACCAGGAGTAGTTTAGGAGGATCCCAGGCAGGAGGCCTGCGCCTCTTTCGATCTGTATCCGAGTTTGTGCTAGCCTTCTTAAGGCAAACTTGTTTAACTTATTTCTGTACTCAGATATTGTTGCTTCCGCTGACTCGTCTATGATCGAGCTCTTGTATTCAAGCCCTCGAGGCCTCTAGCTTGTAATATGATGCTTGTATGACTTATTTTATTTGTAGAGTTGTGTTGTGATATCTTCCCGTGAGTCCCTGATCTTGATCGTACACGTTTGCGTGTATGATTAGTGTACGATTGAATCGGGGGCATCACACACTTGCTCAAGGGCTTTCATCTCCTATTCACTCATGGAGTCATGGGTTCCGTCGTTGTTGAGGATCACGGTGTGCTTGTTTGTACACTCAAAGGACTTGTGGCCTCGACCGCCGCATGTGAAGCATTTGAAGGAACTTGTCTTGTCGGTCTCATCGGTTGGGGTAGATGATGATGAAGCTCTCGGCTTGAAGTTCCTTGTAGAAGGAGGATGACTAGGGGTAGTCGAAGATGTTGGAGTCATTGAAGCTTGATTGTTGGAGAAGCCATAGGAATTGGATGAGAACTTAGCATAATTGAAGTCATCTTGCACTTGACGTTCCGCCTTGGTAGCTTGATGCACTAGCTCGATGAAGGTCGAGTATGGTTGGAAGTCGGTGATCTTCTTGATAGGATGGTAGAGTCCATTCAAGAAACGTGCCATAGTTTGCTCATCATCTTCCGTGACATTGGCTCTTATCATAGCAATCTCCATCTCCTTGTTGTACTCTTCAACGCTCTTGGTTCCTTGCTTTAGTAGTTGGAGTTTCTTGAAGAGGTCGCGGTTGTAGTAGGTAGGCACGAAGCGTGCCCTCACTACATCCTTCATTTGTGCCCAAGTAGTGATGGGTGGTTCACCTCTTGCCTCACAGTGCTCGATGACTTGTTCCCACCAAATGAGGACATAGTCTTGGAACTCAAGGGATGCCATCGCGATATTCTTCTCTTCATCGTAGTTGTGCAAGCGGAAGATTTTGTCGACCTTCAATGCCCATGAAAGATACTCTTCGGGATCGTTGCTTCCATTGAACTTGGGCATGGTGAACTTGAGTTTTCTGTAGCGTTGCTCTTCATTGTGTTGGGGTCGGGGATGATGACGCCCGTGTTGTTGATGATTGTCAAGCTTGTGTTGCTCTTGGTGAGGAGGGTTGTCAACCTCATGTTGCCCTTGTCGTGGAAGATTTCCATTGTCTTCATGCTCTTGATGAACTTGATGTTCTTGGCGAGCTTGTGGAGGAGCTTGTAGATCTCGAGGAGGAACTTGAGGAACTTGACGATGCACGCGAGCTTGAAATATTCGTTCATGAGCTTCTTCGTGAAGTTATTCCTCTTGTTCACGCCGATGGCGGTTGCGTGTGGCGACGGCGTGACTTGAATCTTGAAGGGCACGTTGCGCCTCAAGTGCTTGAGCTTCACAGAGTTGTTGTTCTTGGCGTTGTGCCTCGGCATCTTGTGCATCTTGGTGTAGACGCGCGTGCTCTTCCTCTTCATGTAGGCATTGTCATTGTCGTTCTCGTGCTAGCGCAAAAGCCGCTTGAGTTTGACGTTGTCGGTGCTCTTGAGAGTTGGTGTCACGTAGGGGATTGAGGCTTGCTTGACGGTCATTGCGCGCGGCACGGCGAAGTGTGTTCGATGTCGGTGTACTTGAGCCGGAGAGGGTGAAGTCGGAGTGTCGACTTGAGTGGCGCCTTCTTGATGAAGACGAAGTGGAAGAAGAGGGGTTGAGCAACAAAGCGCGAATCTCGTCCATTCTTGCGTCATTCTCTTGCTTGTGGTTGAAGTAGTCCCTTGTACATTGCTCGGAGAGTCGCAAGTCGGCGACGAGGTTATCGATGCGTTCACTCATTGCTTGTTGCTCTTGATGCAAAGCACGTTGTGCACCAAAGAGGTGGCTCTTGGTGACGTAGGAGTTCATATCGTCGTCGTGCTCAATGAAGAGTGGGTTGGTACAAGTACTTGACCTATCCATCATTCCAAGAGAAAAATGTGAGTCGTAGAAAGAGAAGAACGAATACCAAATGTACCTTGACCGAAGTTGAAAGTGGATCAATGATCACTCCAATGTGGACAAGGAAATAGCACAATTGGTACCAATTCTTGTCGGTTTCTCACACCTACACAAGTAAAAGCTTATGGTGGAGCTTGATTAGGATGGTGGCACAAAATTTGATGCAATTGTAAGTGAGCTTCAATAATGTTGGAAAAGATTCGCAAGATTGCAATGCAACAAGTAGACCAAGCCATATAATGTACACGGAAACACACACGCAAAGAGATAAGTGGGGTTGGGTAACCAAGGATGAGCCAAAATGTGGAATCCACAAAAATTCTCTTACTGCACAACACTAGAGAGGCGCTAGCACGATTGCACAATAGGCAGATACAAGACTTGTGCACAACCTACTAAGCAAAAATGCAACAACTTCTATCCCAAGTATGTTCTATGCAAGGTGTTTCGATGATACGATCCAAGATGATCTAATATGACAATCTTAATGTTGTATGATGCTATGGTGCTTGCTTAAAAGCTCTTTGCTTATCTTTTCCTTTTGCTTAAAAGCTTGTTTGGCTCTTTGTTGTTTGAGCTCTTTTCTCATGCAATTCTTGACGAACCAAGATAGCAATTGTGTATGCGATGACAACCTTGTGACACAAGAGATGATACCAAGATATGCAACAATGATGTATGTATGCTATGGGAAGTATGATCACTAATGTGCACAAGTCTCGTTGCCGACAATACTCAAAGGCTAGTCTCGATGGGTAAGCGATGCAAAGGAGTAAGGCTATGATGGCTATCAATGTAATTGCAAGAGTGATATGTCCAGTACCAAGGTGAGGTTACCGTTCCTTCGGTTCCTCGTCCGTAAGCAAGAACGGATGACGGTGATCCAATGAGTATGACGGATACCAAGATGTAGTCGAGGTGGTCATTGTTGATGACGCGTCCGTGGCGAAGATGAGCGGTGGTGATGTTGATGTCGAACCGTACCTAGATAGCCGAAACACAAGTAGGACACGGAACCGCAACTCAAATTCTCAAAGCAAAATTGGACCAAAATTGTTGGAGTTGGTGTTGGTAAGTGGTGGTTGTGTATGTGGTATAAGGTGGTGCTATGCGGAAGTGATGGAGGTATGCGGAAGTATATGTGGGCCCCGGAACAAAATTTGGCGAAATATGGACGAAAAACAGACGATGGAGAGGAAGCGGTGCCGCCAGGGGCCGAATGTCCGGGCCTGATGGCCAGATGTCCGGGGTGCCAGATGACCGGGCTTGTCGGGCTGGATGTCCGGGCTCTGGATCCGGGGATGAATTCGAAGATCTTCGCGAGGAGAGGTCAAATCCGGGCAAAATTCGAAGAAATTTGTGGATGGAAAGGGTGGAGACAAGGGGGAAAAGGTAGATCCACTCAAGGCAAAGCAAATCCACGGATCAAATCCAACAAAATTTCAACACACCAACAAATCACACAAAAAAATTGGGGCTATTTTTGTGGGGAATTTTCGAATTAGGGACAAAATCAACAAAACTAGGCTAGCAATACAACGGGGAGGCTCCGAAATCGTGATCAACGTGGCTCTTGATACCAAGATGATGTAGGGTGGAACCCTATACGGCCGATCTTTCACGAAAGGAGCGGATCCCGCGAAGAACACGAAGAACACGAGGGGGAAAATGAGGGAAATCACGAGGGAAAACACGAGAGAATCACTAAAACCAACAAGAAATAGTCACACATATGTTAGATCCTCGAAACACAAAGAGAGATACAAGATCCACGATCAACATGGGACGATACAAGAGGTAACCGGTTCTTCTCCATGAGGAGGTCTTGAATCCGCGAGGGGATCTTCCCGTAAAGGGCTCTTGAATCCAAGGTGGATCTTCTCCGAAGAGGGGCCGTGGTCTCTCTCAAGGAGTAGACCCGATATGGATGAGCGAAGCTCTATCTCACAAATGAGCTAACACAATGCTAACCCTAGAAAGTAGGACAAGGTGGAGTATATATAGTCTAGGGGGGCGAAGGGGTACACGGGCCTCGTCCCTTACACTATGCGCGGACAGGGGAGGCCGGACGTCCGGGCGTCGGGCCGGATGTCCGGGCTGGTGAAGCTAGCCATGTTGCTCTCGGGTTCGGGGGTGTCCGGATATCCGGGCTGGCAGCCGGATTTCCGGGGGCTTGGGAAGGGCCGGATGTCCGGGGCCTGTAGTCTCCTGGCGGCTGAGCGGCTGTGGTGGGTGAAGCTCCAGGGGCCGGACGTCCTAGGTCATGGCTGGATGTCCGGGGCCTGGTAGGTGTCCTGGACTCCTTCAGTTGGTTTTCTTCATCCGTGAACTTGGGGCTTGTACATCTTCACGTGCATCTTCGGGAGGATCCTTTTGATACCTAATCATGCACAACGTCTCGGACTTAGGTAGTAGCCATCTCTCATGCATAGAAAGTGGAAGTTCAGAGAGGAGTGAGTTCACCTTATATTCGATAGCCTTGGCTCGGGCTCTTGTCATTGGTCCAAGTGGTGTCGTTGGAGGTGTAGATGTGTCCATGGGGATGATCGTGGGATGCTCCGCATCACAAGGGCACTTTCTTCGCCGTGTGACTTGACGTAAATACTTGGCTTAGCCTGCTATTGTTGGGGAACGTAGTAATTTCAAAAAAAATCCTACTCACACATAAGATCATGGTGATGCATAGCAACGAGAGGGGAGAGTGTTGTCCACGTACCCTCGTAGACCAAAAGCGGAAGCGTTAGCACAACACGGTTGATGTAGTCATACGTCTTCATGATCTGACCGATCAAGTACCGAATGCATGGCACCTCCGAGTTCAGCACACGTTCAGCCCGCTGACGTCCCTCGAACTCTGATCCAGCCGAGTGTTGAGGGAGATTTTTGTCAGCACGATGGCATGGTGACGATGATGATGTTCTACCGATGCAGGGCTTCGCCTAAGCACTGCTACAGTATTATCAAGGTGGACTATGGTGGAGGGGGCACCGCACACGGCTAAAAGATCAAACAATCAATTGTTGTGTCTCTAGGGTGCCCCCTACCCCTGTATATAAAGGAGCAAGGGGGTGCGGCCGGCCAGGAGAGGGGGCGCGCCAGGAGGAGTCCTACTCCCACCGGGAGTAGGACTCCCTCCCTTTTCCTAGTTGGATTAGGACTTGGGGGAAAGAGGTGGAGGAGAAGAAGGAAAGGGGGGGCGCCGCCCCCCTCTCCTTGTCCTATTCGGACTAGGGGGGAGGGGCGCGCGGCCCTTGTCCTGGCCGCCTCTCCTCTCTTCCACTAAAGCCCACTATGGCCCATTAACTTCCCGGGGGGTTCCAGTAACCTCCCGATACTCCGGTAAAATCCCGATTTCACTCGGAACACTTCTGATATCCAAACATAGGCTTCCAATATATCAATCTTCATGTCTCGACCATTTCGAGACTCCTCGTCATGTCCGTGATCACATCCGGGACTCGGAACAACCTTCGGTACATCAAAACATATAAACTCATAATATAACTGTCATCGAAACGTTAAGCGTGCGGACCCTACGGGTTCGAGAACTATGTAGACATGACCGAGACACGTCTCCGGTCAATAACCAATAGCGGAACCTGGATGCTCATATTGGCTCCCACATATTCTACGAAGATCTTTATCGGTCAGACCGCATAACAACATACGTTGTTCCCTTTGTCATCGGTATGTTACTTGCCCGAGATTCGATCATCGGTATCTCAATACCTAGTTCAATCTCATTACCGGCAAGTCTCTTTACTCGTTTCGTAATGCATCATCCTGCAAATAACTCATTAGTCACATTTCTTGCAAGGATTATTGTGATGTGCATTACCGAGAGGGCCCAGAGATACCTCTCCGACAATCGGAGTGACAAATCCTAATCTCGAAATACGCCAACCCAACAAGTACCTTCAGAGACACCTGTAGAGCACCTTTATAATCACCCAGTTACGTTGTGACGTTTGGTAGCACACAAAGTGTTCCTCCGATAAACGTGAGTTGCATAATCTCATAGTCATAGGAACATGTATAAGTCATGAAGAAAGCAATAGCAACATACTAAACGATCGGGTGCTAAGCTAACGGAATGGGTCAAGTCAATCACATCTAATGATGTGATCCCGTTAATCAAATGAAAACTCATGTCTATGGCTAGGAAACTTAACCATCTTTGATCAACGAGCTAGTCAAGTAGAGGCATACTAGTGACACTCTGTTTGTCTATATTCACACATGTATTATGTTTCCGGTTAATATAATTCTAGCATGAATAATAAACATTTATCATGATATAAGGAAATAAATAATAACTTTATTATTGCCTCTAGGGCATATTTCCTTCAGTCTCCCACTTGCACTAGAGTCAATAATCTAGTTCACATCGCCATGTGATTTAACACCAATAGTTCACATCACCATGTGATTAACACCCATAGTTCACATCGTCATGTGACCAACACCCAAAGGGTTTACTAGAGTCAACAATCTAGTTCACATCGCTCATGTGATTAACACCCAAATAGTACTAAGGTGTGATCATGTTTTGCTTGTGAGAGAAGTTTAGTCTGCGGATCTGCCACATTCAGATCCGTATGTATTTTGCAAATTTCTATGTCAACAATGCTCTGCACGGAGCTACTCTAGCTAATTGCTCCCACTTTCAAAAATGTATCCAGATTGAGACTTAGAGTCATCTGGATCAGTGTCAAAATTTGCATCGACGTAACCCTTTACGATGAACCTTTTGTCACCTCCATAACCGAGAAACATATCCTTATTCCACTAAGGATGATTTTGACCGTTGTCCAGTGATCTACTCCTAGATCACTATTGTACCCCCTTGCCAAAATCAGTGTAGGGTATACAATAGATCTGGTACACAGCATGGCATATTTTATAGAACCTATGGCCAAGGCATAGGGAATGACTTTCGTTCTCTTTCTATCTTCTGCCGTGGTCGGGCTTTAAGTCTTACTCAGTTTCACACCTTGTAACACAGGCAAGAACTCTTTCTTTGACTGTTCCATTTTGAACTACTTCAAAATCTTATCAAGGTATGTACTCATTGAAAAACTTATCAAGCGTCTTGATCTATCTCTATAGATCTTGATGCTCAATATCTAAGCAGCTTCACCGAGGTCTTTCTTTGAAAAACTCCTTTCAAACACTCCTTTATGCTTTGCAGAATAATTCTACATTATCTCCGATCAACAATATGTCATTCACATATACTTATCAGAAATGTTGTAGTGCTCCCACTCACTTTCTTGTAAATACAGGCTTCACCGCAAGTCTGTATAAAACTATATGCTTTGATCAACTTATCAAAGCATATATTCCAACTCCGAGATGCTTGCAGCAGTCCATAGATGGATCGCTAGAGCTTGCATATTTTGTTAGCACCTTTAGGATTGACAAAACTTTCTTGTTGAATCATATACAACTCTTCTTTAATAAATCCATTAAGGAATGTAGTTTTGTTTATCCATTTGCCAGATTTCATAAAATGTGGCAATTGCTAACATGATTCGGACAGACTTAAGCATAGATACGAGTGAGAAACTCTCATCGTAGTCAACACCTTGAACTTGTCGAAAACCTTTTGCAACAATTCTATCTTTGTAGATAGTAACACTACTATCAGCGTCCGTTTTCCTCTTGAAGATCTATTTAATCTCAATGGCTCGCCGATCTTTGGGCAGGTCAATCAAAGTCCATACTTTGTTCTTATACATGGATCTCATCTCAGATTTCATGGCCTCAAGCCATTTCGTGGAATCTGGGCTCATCGTCGCTTCCTCATAGTTCGTAGGTTCGTCATGGTCAATTAACATGACCTCCAGAACAGGATTACCGTACCACTCTGGTGCAGATCTCACTCTGGTTGACCTACGAGGTTCGGTAGTAACTTGATCTGAAGTTACATGATCATCATCATTAGATTCCTCACTAATTGGTGTAGGAGTCACAAAAACAGATTTTTGTGATGAACTACTTTCCAATAATGGAGCAGGTACAGTTACCTCATCAAGTTCTACTTTCCTCCCACTCACTTCTTTCGAGAGAAACTCCTTCTCTAGAAAGGATCCATTCTCAGCAACAAATATCTTGCCTTCGAATCTGTGATAGAAGGTGTACCCAAAAGTTACTTTTGGGTATCCTATGAAGATGCACTTCTCCGACTTGGGTTTGAGCTTATCAAGATGAAACTTTTTCTCATAAGCATTGCAACCCCAAACTTTAAGAAACGACAGCTTAGGTTTCTTGCTAAACCACAGTTCATACGGTGTCGTCTCAACGAATTTAGATGGTGCCCTTTTTTAATGTGAATGCAGCTGTCTCTAATGCATAACCCCAAAATGATAGTGGTAAATTGGTAAGAGACATCATAGATCGCACCATATCTAATAAAGTACGGTTACGACGTTCGGACACACCATTACACTGTGGTGTTCCAGGTGGCGTGAGTAGTGAAACTATTTCACATTGTTTTAACTGAAGGCCAAACTCGTAACTCAAATATTTTACTTCTGCGATTATATCGTAGAAACTTTTATTTTTGTTATGATGATTCTCCACTTCACTCTGAATTTTTTTGAACTTTTAAAATGTTTCAGACTTGTGTTTCATCAAGTAGATATACTCATATCTGCTCAAATCATCTGTGAAGATCAGAAAATAATGATACCTACCGCGAGCCTCAATATTCATCGGACCACATACATCAGTGTGTATGATTTCCAACAAATCTGTTGCTCGCTCCATTGTTCCGGAGAATGGAGTCTTAGTCATCTTGCCCATGAGGCATGGTTCGCAAGCATCAACTGATTCATAATCAAGTGATTCCAAAAGCCCATCAGTATGGATTTTCTTCATGCGCTTTACACCAATATAACCTAAACGGCAGTGCCACAAATAAGTTGCACTATCATTATTAACTTTGCATCTTTTGGCTTCAATATTTTGAAAATGTGTATCACCACGACCGAGATCCAACAAACCATTTTCATTGGGTGTATGACCATAGAAGGTTTTCTTCATGTAAACAAAACAACAATTATTTTCTAACTTACATGAATAACCGTATTGCAATAAACATGATCCAATCATATTCATGCTCAACGCAAACACTAAATAACATTTATTTTAGGTTTAACACTAATCCCGAAAGTATAGGGAGTGTGCGATAATGATCATATCAATCTTGGAACCATTTACAATACACATCGTCACTTCACCCTTAACTAGTCTTTGTTCATTCTGCAACTCCCGTTTCGAGTTACTATTCTTAGCAACTGAACTAGTATCAAATACTGAGGGGTTGCTATAAACACTAGTAAAGTACACATCAATAACAGTATATCAAATATACCTATATTCACTTTGCCATCCTTCTTATCCGCCAATTACTTGGGGTAGTTCCGCTTCCAGTGACCAGTCCCTTTGCAGTAGAAGCACTCAGTTTCAGGCTTAGGTCCAGACTTGGGTTTTTTCACTAGCAGCAACTTGCTTGCTGTTCTCCTTGAAGTTCCCCTTTATTCCCTTTGTCCCTTTACTTGAAACTAGTGGTTTTGTTTACCATCAACACTTGATGCTTTTCTTGATTTCTACCTTCGTCGATTTCAGCATCACGAAGAGCTTGGGAATCGTTTCTGTTATCCCTTGCATATTATAGTTCATCACGAAGTTCTACTAACTTGGTGATGGTGACTAGAGAATTCTGTCAATCACTATTTTATCTGGAAGATTAACTCCCACTTGATTCAAACGATTGTAGTACCCATACAACCTGAGCACATGCTCACTTCTTGAGCTATTCTCCTCCATCTTTTAGCTATAGAACTTGTTGGAGACTTCATATCTCTCAACTCGGGTATTTGCTTGAAATATTAACTTTAACTCCTGGAACATCTCATATGGTCCATGATGTTCAAAACGTCTTTGAAGTCCCGATTCTAAGTCGTTTAAGCATGGTGCACTAAACTATCAAGTAGTCATCATATTGAGCTAGCCAAACGTTCATAACATCTGCATCTGCTCCTGCAATAGGTTTGTCACCTAGCGGTGCATCAAGGACATAATTCTTCTGTGCAGCAATGAGGATAAACCTCAAATCATGGATCCAATCCGCATCATTGCTACTAACATCTTTCAACTTAGTTTTCTCTAGGAACATATCAAAAATAAAACAGGGGAGCTAAATGCGAGCTATTAATCTACAACATAGATATGCTAATACTACCAGGACTAAGTTCATGATAAATTTAAGTTCAATTAATCATATTACTTAAGAACTCCCACTAAGATAGACATCCCTCTAATCCTCTAAGTGATCACGTGATCCATATCAACTAAACCATGTCCGATCATCACGTGAGATAGAGTAGTTTCAACGGTGAACATCACTATGTTGATCATATCTACTATATGATTCACGCTCGACCTTTTGATCTCCGTGTTCCGAGGACATATCTGTTATATGCTAGGCTCGTCAAGTTTAACCTGAGTATTCTGCGTGTGCAACTGTTTTGCACCCGTTGTATTTGAACGTAGAGCCTATCACACCCGATCATCACGTGGTGTCTCAGCACGAAGAACTTTCACAACGGTGCATACTCAGGGAGAACACTTATACTTTGATAATTTAGTGAGGGATCATCTTATAATGCTACCGTCAATCAAAGCAAGATAAGATGCATAAAAGATAAACATCACATGCAATCAATATAAGTGATATGATATGGCCATCATCATCTTGTGCTTGTGATCTCCATCTCCGAAGCACCGTCATGATCACCATCATCACCGGCGTGACACCTTGATCTCCATCGTAGCATCATTGTCGTCTCGCTAATCTTATGCTTCTACAACTATCGCTACCGCTTAGTGATAAAGTAAAGCATCACATGGCGATTGCATTGCATACAATAAAGCGACAACCATATGGCTCCTGCTAGTTGTTGATAACTTGGTTACAAAACATGATCATCTCATACAATAAAATTTAGCATCATGTCTTGACCATATCACATCACAACATGCCCTGCAAAAACAAGTTAGACGTCCTCTACTTTGTTGTTGCAAATTTTACATGGCTGCTACGGGCTTAGCAAGAACCGTTCTTACCTACACATCAAAACCACAACGATAGTTTGTCAAGTTGGTGTTGTTTTAACCTTCACAAGGACTGGACGTAGCCACACTCAGTTCAACTAAAGTTGGAGAAACTGACACCTGCCAGCCACCTGTGTGCAAAGCACGTCGGTAGAACCAGTCTCGCGTAAGCATATGCGTAATGTCGGTCCGGGCTGCTTCATCCAACAATATCGCCGAACCAAAGTATGACATGCTGGTAAGCAGTATGACTTATATCGCCCATAACTCACTTGTGTTCTACTCGTGCATATGACATCTATGAATAAAACTTGGCTCTGATACCACTATTGGGGAACGTAGTAATTTTAAAAAAATTCCTACGCACACGCAAGATCATGGTGATGCATAGCAACGAGAGGGGAGAGTGTTGTCCACGTACCCTCGTAGACCGAAAGCGAAAGCGTTAGCACAACGCGGTTGATGTAGTCGTACGTCTTGATGATTCGACCGATCAAGTACCGAACGCACGGCACCCCCGAGTTCAGCACACGTTCAGCCCGATGACGTTCCTCGAACTCCGATCCAGCCGAGTGTTGAGGGAGAGTTTCGTCAGCACGATGGCGTGGTGACGACGATGATGTTCTACCGACGCAGGGCTTCGCCTAAGCACTGCTACAGTATTATCGAGGTGGACTATGGTGGAGGGGGGCACGGCACACGGCTAAAAGATCAAACGATCAATTGTTGTGTCTCTAGGGTGCCCCCCTGCCCCTGTATATAAAGGAGCAAGGGGGGTGCGGCCGGCCAGGAGAGGGGGCGCGCCAGGAGGAGTCCTACTCCCACCGGGAGTAGGACTCCCTCCCTTTTCCTAGTTGGATTAGGACTTGGGGGAAAGAGGTGGAGGAGAAGAAGGAAAGGGGGGGCGCCGCCCCCCTCTCCTTGTCCTATTCGGACTAGGGGGGAGGGGCGTGCGGCCCTTGTCCTGGCCGCCTCTCCTCTCTTCCACTAAAGCCCACTATGGCCCATTAACTTCCCGGGGGGTTCCGGTAACCTCTCGATACTCCGATAAAATCCCGATTTCACTCGGAACACTTCTGATATCCAAACATAGGCTTCCAATATATCAATCTTCATGTCTCGACCATTTCGAGACTCCTCGTCATGTCCGTGATCACATCCGGGACTCGGAACAACCTTCGGTACATCAAAACATATAAACTCATAATATAACTGTCATCGAAACGTTAAGCGTGCGGACCCTACGGGTTCGAGAACTATGTAGACATGACCGAGACACGTCTCCGGTCAATAACCAATAGCGGAACCTGGATGCTCATATTGGTTCCCACATATTCTACGAAGATCTTTATCGGTCAGACCGCATAACAACATACGTTGTTTCCTTTGTCATCGGTATGTTACTTGCCCGAGATTCGATCGTCGGTATCTCAATACCTAGTTCAATCTCATTACCGGCAAGTCTCTTTACTCGTTTCGTAATGCATCATCCCGCAAATAACTCATTAGTCACATTTCTTGCAAGGATTATTGTGATGTGCATTACCGAGAGGGCCCAGAGATACCTCTCCGACAATCGGAGTGACAAATCCTAATCTCGATCTATGCCAACTCAAAAAACACCATCGGAGACACCTGTAGAGCATCTTTATAATCACCCAGTTACGTTGTGACGTTTGATAGCACACTAAATGTTCCTCCGGTATTCGGGAGTTTCATAATCTCATAGTCATAGGAACATGTATAAGTCATGAAGAAAGCAATAGCAACAAACTATACGATCATCGTGCTAAGCTAACGGATGGGTCATGTCAATCACATCATTCTCTAATGATGTGATCCCGTTAATCAAATGAAAACTCATGTCTATGGCTAGGAAACTTAACCATCTTTGATCAACGAGCTAGTCAAGTAGAGGCATACTAGTGACACTCTGTATTCACACATGTATTATGTTTCCGGTTAATACAATTCTAGCATGAATAATAAACATTTATCATGATATAAGGAAATAAATAATAACTTTATTATTGCCTCTAGGGCATATTTCCTTCAGCTATAAGCCGGGTGACCGATGAATTACACCCGACTTGTGAAGAAATATAAGGCAACATATGTTTTTCATGTAGTGTACGTCCTCACATACACAATGAAACTAACACCTATTCCCTTTGATGGACTCAGAGCATCTCCAGCCGCGCCCCCAACAAGGCCCCCCAGGCGACTTTTCGGCCGCCAGTGCCAAAAAATCGGCCCAGTCGCGCCCCCAAGGGCCCAATTTTCGCTGGCTCGGGCCAAAATTGGCGCCGGCGGACCCAACCCGAACCCGGCGTGCTGGGGGCGGTCGGGGGCGCCGAGCGAATCGTTTTTGACGTGAAAGAGCCGCGGGTCCTCCTTGCCAGCGACTCGTCTCCCTTCTCGCCGCTTCGTCGTCCTCATCGCCTTGTTTCCCGCGGCGAATCAATGCCAAAGCTGCCGGCGCTGCCGCGCCGGTCAGCCTCCGCCATTGATGCCTCACGGGCGACGCAGTGAAGGCGTGACGACGTGCGTCCCCGCGCATGCCACACGTAGACGAGACGGCCACACGTGCTCGCGCCGCCTCCGCCTATATAAGCCAACCCCAGCGCGCCGGTGGCATGCACAGAGTCTCCACCACCGACACGCCCTCTCTCCCCTTCCTCCCTCTCCCCTCGCCATCCCAGTTCAAAGAAATGGCGAAACGATTCCCAGGCGACGCGGCGGCGAATGGCTTCGGCCGCCGCCACCTTCACGAGGACGAAGCTCGGCTCCTCTTCGAGGCCGAGTACCCGGTCCCGCCGGACATGCAGGTGCCCGGGGCATGGAGAATCAGCGCCGGCGGGGTCCCGGTGCCACCACCGTCCACCGGGGCGGCGCGGCGTGCGGAGATCGCGCGTATCCGCGCCTCTCAGCTGCGGGCGGCGAGGGAGGGGCCGCGCTACGTCCCCGACAGCCCGCTCTGGGAGTCGTACTTCCGCCGCCGTCACGCCGAGCAGCTCGAGGCCACCAACGGCGTCGTGCCCTCCGGTAGGCTCAACTCCGAGGGGCGGCGCCGATGGTGGGCGTGCCCTGCCGCACGCTGGACGCCGTCCTCGAGTACATCGAGGGCGGCAACACGCCGAGGCTCGAGTACCCCTCCCCCCGTCCTTCTCTCGCCGTCGTGGGAGCTCGTGGACGCCGAGGCGCATGGACCCCGGGGCGTCCTCCTCCTCGTCCGGTCGGTCGACCGGCTCTCCCTGCCTCCCCCCGTCAAGCCGGAGCCCCAGGACACGCCCGTCAAGCCGGAGCCCCAGGACACGCCTGTCAGCCGGCGCACCCGCAGCTCCGGTGTCCGCATCGCCGACTCCACCCCCGCTTCTGGGCGCCTCGTCCTCGTCACGCCCAAACCGGAGCCCAGCCTCCCCCCGGAGTACGAGGAGATAGCCCGGCGCGGCTTCTCCGACACGGACGCCCTACGGTGGGCGCGCGACAACTACCTCCGGACTGAGATGGCCCGGCAGACCCGGGCCCTGGAGGAGATCGCCGTCCGCAAGCATGGGCGCGAGGACGAGCACGGCGTCGTGATCCTCGACAACGACGACAACGGCGGCGGCGGCGACTACACGCGGTTCTACAGCCTCCTCGGCATGTAAAACTGCAAGGGCGGCGGCCGGCGAGGAGCGGCGAGGCAAGCGAGACGGTGGGCGGGCCTAGTAGTGTGTTTTTTTCTTTTTGTAAAATATTTTAAATATGTATGAGTGGGCGTGTTTGTGTCGTGTTTGGTTGAATTTGGTTTGAAGTCGCCGAAATATGTATGAACTCGCCGAAAATGGTTCAATTTACGCCATGTTTGTGCCGTTTAAAAAATTCCGTGGGCACCGTGACTGGGTGGCATCACGTCCCCAGCGTTCGTTTTGCGCCAGTACGCC
Source organism: Triticum urartu (assembly GCF_003073215.2). Classification (NCBI taxonomy): domain Eukaryota; kingdom Viridiplantae; phylum Streptophyta; class Magnoliopsida; order Poales; family Poaceae; genus Triticum; species Triticum urartu. The sequence continues at coordinate 233,293,687 of NC_053027.1, read as the reverse complement.
TCCAGGAGGCGATTTTTAGCGCCTCCTGAGAGGCCAACGGCCGGAGATGCTCTCAGATACACAATGGCCTCGGAAACTTACGAATTCGGGTTCCCATATGCAAAATCACATGTTATTTCTTCCATTCATGTGCCGCCACAAAAGTTCATACATACATCAACACCAAACTACCGTCCACACTCCACAAGACTCGAAAAGGAAAATAAAATACAAACGGCGGGGCGAACACTTTGAAAGTGTCGAAAGTCGAAACCAACCAGAGGCGATCTACATGCGCGGGAAATTCACCGGCGCAGGAGACGCGAGGCCTCGGTGGTAGAGCAGCTCGGTCATGACCTTGTAGGCATGCTGCGTCAGGTGGACGCCGTCCCAGCTAAGGTACTCTTCGGGCCTCGCGCACACCGCCGTCCCCGGCGCGCCGCAGATCCTGTCCATGTCGAAGTTGTACGCGCCGCCGCCCGCGCCGCAGCACGCCTTGGTCGCGGCCGCCGCGTCGAATCCCATCTTGGACGCCCCCCTGAGCATCTGCACGTAGGCCGAGAAGTAGTCGGCGTAGGCGATGGTCGCGGACGGGTAGAGCTGGCGCAGCTCCCGGATGCCCTGCAGCAGCAGCACGTTGTGCATCTGCGCGAAGAGGTTGAGCACCACGAGGCAGCCGTTGCCGTCGTACGCCGCCCGGTCCGTCTCGTTCACGGCCTCGAGGTAGCTCGGCACGCAGCCGAGCGGGAAGTTGCCCGGGATCACCATCCGCGTGGCGCCCATGTCGAGCAGCTCCTTGGCCGCGCCCGTGATGGACTTGACGACCAGCGGGACGAGGGCCAGCGACTCCACCGCGCCGGTTATCATGCGCCCGATGTTGTTGAGGCCGCCGTTGGGCTGAGGGCTGTTCATGGCGAAGGCGTAGTTGTAGTCGTTCCCGCCGATCTCCCCGACCATGACCAGTGAGCTAGCCAGCTTCTCGCGCGCCTCCGAGGGTGTTTTGGCGGTGCTGGCCATGAAATCCTTGAAGCGTTGGAGCTGGACAGCGAGGGAGGTGTTGGTGTGGGTCATGTTGACCCCTATCCTGGCGAGGGCCGCCGTGTCGAGGGCGGTGGCGCCCGTGACGGCGAAGTTGACGCCGTGCGTGAAGTCGGCGCCCTTGTCGAGGAACGGGCTCAGCAACGGCAGCCCAAGATCCTGGGCGAGGAAGTCGATCATGAGGTAGCCGTCGGAGCATCGGCCGGTGGGGCCGCCGATGGCGGAGCCGTAGGGGAGCTTCCCGGTGTGCTCCATCAGCCCGACGGCCCCTTCCCGGATGAAGTTCCCGGTGTCCGATATGGAGTCCCCGAAGTTGTATATGGCCGTGATGCCATCGACCGTCTTCGGCGGCGCCGACGATGGCGCTGGAGAAGATGGGACGGGCCACCCGAGGCAGCCTACTAGGAGGAGTAGCACAACCAGGTAGCGGAGAAGAGCCGGCGAGGCTATCTGATCTTGACTGTCACACAAAGTTGCAGCACGCTGGCTACTGCTAGGTGGTCGGTCGTGTATTGGTAGCGATGGATAGGCAGGTTTTGGTGTGGAAAAGATTGTGAGCGCCGCGCCCTATTTATGCCGTCTGGCTGTGGACAAAGTGACCACCGGTGCAGTTCAGAAACGGATTCCAAGATAGATCTAGGATACCCGTATTTCTCCTACTTAAAAAGAACATAAGGTTCTATCGCCCACCTTATCTTTCATCCAAGGTCTTTCTTCTCTCTCATCTTTTATTAACCTGCCAAATAAAATTATATTTTCTTTGGCAAGGCAGTAACTTCTTACCAAATAACTGATTATTTAGATAACTTCCACCTTATCCTTCGTCCAGCATCTCCTTTCCTCTTGTCTTTTATTGACCTGCTAAATAAAGTTACGTTTCTTTGGCAAGACAATAAGCTTTTACCAAATAACCGATTATCAAATAAAATTCTAAAATTTATTTAGGTAGGTTAATCACAGGCATGAATTGATAAATAATTATTTAGATAATCACATTATTATGGAAGAAATCATGGGCTAACATAGTATAGACTATAGAAAAAGATAAATCTCGAATGTCAGATTTTTGGCATTTGGGGCTGAACGCCCTTTTGACCGTTGGATTCCTGCACGCTATTCAATCCTATGTGTAAAGTGGGGTGGGGTGGGGGAGAAGCCTATGAAAACACGGACAATGAGATGTTTGACATCCTCCCCGATGATGAGGACAGACAGGTGGAAGACTCGGATTCCACCTAGTACGGAAACTACACCCACATGCAGCAGGGCTACACCCATACCGGCATGGGCACACAACAGCAGGATTGGGCCGCCGGACAGGCGAAGGAGGTGAAGGAAATATGCCCTAGAGGCAATAATAAAGTTGTTATTTATATTTCCTTACATCATGATAAATGTTTATTATTCATGCTAGAATTGTATTAACCGGAAACTTAGTACATGTGTGAACACGTAGACAAACAGAGTGTCACTAGTTTGCCTCTACTTGACTAGCTTGTTGAATTAATGATGGTTATGTTTCCTAACCATAGACATGAGTTGTCATTTGCGGGATCACATCATTAGAGAATGATGTGATTGACTTGACCCATCCATTTGCTTAGCACGATGATCGTTTAGTTTGTTGCTATTGCTTTCTCCATAACTATACATGTTCCTATGACTATGAGATCATGCAACTTCCGAATATCGGAGGAACACTTTCTGTGCTACCAAACGTCACAACGTAACTGGGTGATTATAAAGGTGCTCTACAAGTGTCTCCGATGGTGTTTGTTGAGTTGGCATGAATCAAGATTGGCATTTGTCACTCTGATTGTCAGAGAGGTATCTCTGGGCCCTCTCGGTAATGTACATCACTATAAGCCTTGCAAGCAATGTAGCTAATGAGTTAGTTACGGGATGTAGCATTACGGAACGAGTAAAGAGACTTGCCAGTAACTGAGATTGAACTAAGTATTGAGATACCGATGATCGAATCTCGGGCAAGTAACATACCGATGACAAAGGGAACAACGTATATCGTTATGCGGTTTGGCCGATAAAGATCTTCGTAGAATATGTAGGAACCAATATGAGCATCCAGGTTCCGCTATTGGTTATTGACCGGAGACATGTCTCGGTCATGTCTACATAATTCTTGAACCCATAGGGTCCGCATGTTTAATGTTCGGTGACGATCGGTATTATGAGTTTATGTGTTTTGATGTACCGAAGGTAGTTCAGAGTCCCGGATTTGATCACGGACATGCCGAGGAGTCTCGAAATGGTCGATACATAAAGATCGATATATTGGATGACTATGTTTGGACATCGGAAGGGTTCCGAGTGAAGTTCAGACATATACCGGAGTACCGGGGGGTTACCGGAACCCCCCGGGGAGTTTAATGGGCCTTATGGGCCTTAGTGGAAAGAGAGGAGGGGCTGCCAGGGCAGGCCGCGCGCCCCTCCCCCTCTGGTCAGAATTGGACTAGGAAGGGGGGCGGCGCCCCCCTTTCCTTCTCCCTCTTTCCTCCTTCCTTCTACTCCTACTACATGGAAAGTGGGGGAATCCTACTCCCGGTGGGAGTAGGACTCCCCATGGGGCGCGCCATAGGAGGGCCAGCCCTCCCCCTCCTCCACTCCTTTATATACGGGGGAGGGGCACCCCATAGACACACAAGTTGATCATTGATCTTTAGCCGTGTGCAGTGCCCCCCTCCATCATAATCAACCTCGGTAATATCATAGCGGTGCTTAGGCGAAGCCCTGTTCCGGTAGAAACATCATCACCGTCATCACGCCGTCGTGCTGACGAAGCTCTCCCTCGAAGCTCTACTGGATCGTGAGTTCGCCGGACGTCACCGAGCCGAACGTGTGCAGATCGCGGAGGTGCCGTATTTTCGGTACTAGATCGGTTGATCGTGAAGACGTACGACTACATCAACCGCGTTGTCATAACGCTTCCGCTTACGGTCTACGAAGGTACGTAGACGATACTCTTCCCTCTCGTTGCTATGCATCACCATGATCTTGCATGTGCGTAGGAATTTTTTTGAAATTACCGTGTTCCCCAACAGGAGGAGGAGGTGGAGGAGAATGAGGATGGCAAGGACGATGATCTGGATGATTTTGGCGGTGATCCGGAGAAGGATGGAGGAGAAAGCTTCAACATGCGGAAGGACGAGCTGTTGTGCAATGCATGGTTGGCCACTAGCCTCGGTCTGATCCATGGCACGGATCAAAAGGGCTCAACTTTTTGGGCTAACATTCACACATGGTTCCATGAACACAAGCATTTTGCACCCTACTCCGATGGGATCATCCGCAACCGTGAACTAAAGTCCCTCAATCATCGATGGTAGAGGCCGTGATGAAGTATTGCGGCCACCTGGTGCATCTCATCGCACGGTGGCCTAGTGGTGCCCAAATTACCGAGCAAGTAAGTTCATTTGACCAGACATGCATAGTTTTGTAGCCAGATATGCATAGTTTTGTTGATCGTTGGCTGGATATGCATAGTTTTCTTGATCATTGGCCGGATATGCATAGTTTTGCTGATCATTTGTCGAATATGCACAGTTTTGTAGCCAGATATGCACAGTTTTGTTGATCATTGGCCTGAAATGCATAGTTTTGTAGGCGGATATGCACAATTTTGTAGCCGGGTATGCATAGTTTTGTTGATCACTGGCCGAAAATGCATAGTTTTGTAGCCGGATATGCATAGTTTTGTTGATCATTGGCCGGATATGCATGGTTTTGTTGATCATCGGATGAATATGCATAGTTTTGTTGACCATTGGCCGGATATGCATAGTTTGGTTCATCACTAGCCGGATATTCATGGTTTTGTTGATCACTAGCCGGATATGCATGATTTTGTTGACAATGTTTTATTTTGTAGCCTTCTTCAAGAAGTTGGAGAAGAAAAACTTCACTATCATGCATTGCTGGTTGAAGTTGAATGGGCAACCGAAGTGGAACCTATTCATAGCCAGGACCGCCACCCAAGTCACCGGGGAAGAAACTGGTGACCCAACTGACCCAACAAAAGAACCACCCAAGAAGGTTAGAAGAGGGTTTCGGGAAAATAAGTGGGAGGAGGAGAGGGCGAAGCGAGAAGGTGTGGCGGTCAAGATGACGGAGAGGTTCGATGACATCTTGTCCAAGGAGAAGGAGGCATACATCAAGTGCTTGGACATTAAGGATGAAAAAAGGGTGGAGAGGTTCAAACTGTTGATGGAGATGACCGAGAAGAAGCTAGCGCTCGAAGAGAAGAGGGCCTTGATCGAAGAGAAGAAGGCCATGCTTGAGGAGAAGAAGACAATACACGAAGAAAAGAAGGTGAAGATCGCAGCCGATGCGGAGGACGCCGACATGTTGTCCTTGAAGGCAGAAAGATGAGTTGGAGAAGAGGGGCGGGGAGCATGAGACGGCGGAGAAGGAGGCGGAGGAGAAGGCTGCATACGCGGCGGCGATGGCACCTTGAGCATGGAAGAGGTTCGGATTGCCGGTCCGGCAAGGCAGAAAATCTCAATTTTTGGTCGGACTGAATTTTTTTGTGATCAAGCACGTAAAAACTTAAGCATACTTGCATCTTGTTGATTATGATCAGGCTTGTGTTCCGGCGATCTATGGATCAAATTTTTATTTAAATTTTAAATTGCCTTTACTGACAGACATATACTCCCTCCGTTCATTTTTATAAAATGTTTTAAATATTTAAGACAATACCTAAAACAGTTCAATTTCAGCTATCTAAAACTACTTACAAAAGTAACAGCGGGAGTACCATGATTTTAAATTGCATTTACTTAGGGACATATACTACTGACATGATAGCGTTTGTATGGCCGGTCCCACATCCAGACTGACCTCCTATTCACGGATGGATGTTGGGGAGCAACTAGTTAACGAGCGCTCCTTCGGGAGCCTTGCAACGATCAGCGCCACTTGGCGCGCTCTCAGCCATTCGCCACGTATCGCGCTCTGGACGCTCCCTTTGGATTTTTTTTATTGTTCAGCACGCGTTTTCGGCTTTTTAAACGATTTTTTTCCGGAGGTTTTTCGACGTTTTGGTTTTCCCCCGGTCTTTCTTAGCTTTTCGATCAAAAAAAATTTGAAAAAATATTATTTTTTCACGAAAAAACGCGTTTTCTTTTTTTTTTCCTTTCATGAAAGTCACGGGTTTTCTTCCGCGAGAGGCATGGTTGTGCTTTAGCGAGAGTCACGGCCGTGCCTCTTGGAAACAAAAAAACACGTTTTCTGTTTTTTTTTCTTTCGCGAGAGTCACGGTTTTGCTTTCGCGAGAGGCACGGTTGTGCTTTCGCGAGAGTTACGGCCGTGCCTCTCGAAAAGGGAAAAACAAAACGCGTTTTCTATTTTTTTCGTTCGTGAGAGTCACGGTTTTGCTTCCGCGAGAGGCACGGTTGTGCTTACGCGAAAGTCACGGCCGTGCCTCTCGGAAAGGGAAAAAGTACACGTTTTCTGTTTTTTTTTCTTTCGCGAGTCACGGTTTTGCTTTCGCGAGAGGCACGGTTGTTCTTTCATGAGAGTCATGGTCGTGCCTCTCGGAAACGAAAAAAAACACGTTTTTTGTTTTTTTTCCTTACACGAGAGTCACGGTTTTGCTTTCACGAGAGGCACGATTGTGATTTTGCGAGTGCCTCTTTTGAAAAGGGAAAAACCATGCTTCCGGTTCGGTTTTTTCGTCCGTTTTTTTCATGAAAAAAAAAGTTCGTCAAAACCTATCAACATGGGATCTAGTTTTGAAGATCTCGACGCGAGAAATTCAATGGTGAAAATGGTTCGAGATTTGGACGCACGGTTTAAGAGATAAAACGTTTTGAATAAATGGATCTACGAAAAAGGGGAAAACTCACAGGTTGCGACAAGTGACGCGCTGCATGTGCTTGTCGCGACCTAGGAAAGTGAAGTCTTTGCAACGAGTACTCCTTAATTAGTGATTTCACGGATGTTGGAGCAAAGTTTCCACGGAATGATCCCTTGTTCACGGACCGCAGCAAATTTACGGGTCCGCGTTAACTGATTTGCATCCGCACTCAGCGACTCTATCTAACTAAACGGTGAAGATGCCCATCTGAGTTCTATCTAACTAAACGGTGAAGATGCCCATCTTGGTGACGGCACGCAGCTAATTAAGATCGATCCACGGGTGTACGCAGACTGGCTATGTTGTTGTGAGGGAGAATCATCATGATTACCATCTTTCTTTTATAGATAGAGTAGATAATAATAAATGCAGCATGATTACGATGTCAACTGAAATCTTCCACTATCCAGAAAATCGGTGGCAACGACTTCACGGGAAAATACGAGGAGCCATACCAGCTCACCCACAAACAAAACTGTTCCGTTTACGGCCACACTGAGCAGTACAGTACTACAGATATACAACAGCTAAGCATGTGCCGCTCAGGTGCCGCCAGCGCGCCATCCGGTCACAAGTTCTCCTGTTTGCTGCACTACCGGCCCCATTCTACAGATGTACTAGTAGTATACAGAAGATGTATTAACGAAATGTTTCGTTTATCTCTATGTGCATGCTGGTTGTGTACAAACAAACGCTACAGAGAGCTTGCCTCCGGTGTCAGTTTTACCATTTACCATGCTGCCAGCCTGCTACTGCTAGCTAGGCTCAGGCTGATTGCATGGAGATGCTATCTGTGATGCCTCCTAGTCTTCATACGAAAATTTCAATACATCCCTTTGAAAACAGGATTTGATCGGCAGATGCTTGCACCGTACTCTTCATACTCTGCTTTTGTGTGGCAAGCCTGTTGGAGATAGAAATATGACAGTTGGCTTAGATCAGATACTGAAAATGCAAGTTAAAACAAATCATAGTAAAGATGCTTCGCTATAATACTTAGGCCCTGTTTGGTTCGACTGTGGATTTCTAAAAGCAGCTGTGAAAAATCTGCTGTGGAAAAACAGCTGTGGAAAATCTGATGTGAAAAAGATGTAGGTCATTTGGCAAACCAGCTGATACAGCTTTTTTAGATTTTGGCCCGCAGCGGAATCAGATTTTGGAAAGCACGTCCTGGGCTGCTTCGGCTTTCGATTCAGATTTTGGCAGCGGATTTCTGGAATCAGATTCTGCTGGGTTCGCCCTTTGGTTCAGATTCTGCTGCGCGGCAGCGGAATCCGTTGATGAAAGCTGAACCAAACAGGGCCTTAGGCTTTGGAGTCCATTTTCAAAACTACTTGCTCCAACCTATAACCCTTAGACAAGTTACAACTTTTGATGCATAGCTCAGATCGTTGGTCGAGATTAAAATTTACCCCTTTTTAACTGCAAGGGTAGTATAACCTATTTAATTGTGGCCAGCCCTCTCAAATGCCAATTGCCAGTGGTTCTCTTGCTGCCAGTGCATACATGCTGGCCACATCGAGTAGACATCAGTGGGTGCACGCAGAACGATACGTAATTCATGTGTCTAGGCACGATTTGGGGCTGCTACAGGTTGCAGATTTGGTTTGGATTTACTGGGGAGTTCATGTATGTGTTTGATTTGCACAGATTTGCCTTAATTCCGTTACAGATGGGGGATGGCACAATATCATGGATCAGTTTCACAGTGCCTCCAGGAGTTGTCACTTCCTCAAACAATGCTATCCTACGAAACTGATGGAGGAAGTATTTTCGGAGGACATAGATGGAGACAGGTCACAGGTGTTTGCTGTTGGATACTGGAGTTTCTACTATGGACCTAGCTCCCAATGCAATTGACTTGATTTTCTATCAACGATTGAAGAGAAGCTTGTCCAACATCGTCTGAGATGGTTGGGGCATATTCAGCACAGGAGGCTCCAGTGCATAGCGGACGGCTAAGGCGTGCTAAAAATGTCGAGAGGGAGGTTGGGGTAGACCGAACTTGACATGGGAGGAGTCCGTAAAGAGAGATCTGAAGGACTGGAGGTTTGGAGTATCACCAAAGAACTAGCCATGGACAGGGGTGCGTGGAAGCTAGCTATTCATGTACCAGAACCATGAGTTGGTTGCGCGATCTTATGGCTTTCAGCTCTAGCCTACCCAACTTGTTTGGGACTAAAGGCTTTGTTGTTGTTGTTGTTGTTGTTGTTGTTGTTGTTGTTGTTGTTGTTGT